>NC_143131.1:52347814-52649867 GCF_059928025.1 Delphinapterus leucas | reverse complement strand
TATAGGTATACAACTTTGACTCAACTCACATCCTAGATTCACTGCAATATAAGATCCACCTTACATTTCATGTTCTCTCTATGGTAATTTTAGAGAAGTTGTTTTGATTTAGAATTGAGAATTTTAAAAAATGAGTATTAGTTAAGAGTGAATATGAACAACTGGTAAGTTTCTTCAAATTGGTGCTATCAGGAACCACAGTGCGACCCAGAGATGCACATCTCAAAGTGGGCTGTGCAAAAATGGTAAAGGACCTATCTGTGTGGGTCTGTGACAGAGGCGAAGAAAAATACATTAAGATGCTGAATCCTGAGAAGTTGGAAAGATCTGAAAGGAATAATCAAATTATTTTCTATTAGTGTAAAAAGAGATTAAGTGGGCTTCCCTGGTGGCGCAGTGGTTGAGAGTCCGCCTGCCGATGCCGGGAGCACGGGTTCGTGCCCCGGTCTGGGAAGATCCCACATGCCACGGAGCGGCTGGGCCCGTGAGCCATGGCCGCTGAGCCTGCGTGTCCGGAGCCTGTGCTCAGCAACGGCAGAGGCCACAGCAGTGAGAGGCTCGCGTACCGAAAAAAAAAAAAAAAAAAAAGAAAAAAGATTAAGTTATTGCAAAGAATAAACTATTTAGTAAATGGTTTATTTCCACTAAAACCAGAAAGAAGTACAATATATTGGAATATTTATTAATTTCAAAAAGATTTTTGAGCATTTTTATTAGATGCAGTTCCAGGTTTCATTGGTCCTAAAACATATAACTGGGGGCCCTTCTTTAAGAAAAAGAATCCAAAAAATTAAATACAAAATTAGGTATATGGTCTTGGGAGGAGCCTATGCAATGAGGTTCCCTGAAGTTAGGTTTAGTTACCTTCATGGTAAATTGCCACATTTGTTGTTTATTATATGCACAGTGGGCATCTGGTGTTTTGCCTCCTCTGATTTTATTCTCCTTTTTCTGATAATAGCACCTTAAATTTCCTTTGAGAAAACCAGTCTTCTTTCCCTTTTTGTCATATGGCTCATGGGTGGGCATATGAATCAGACCTGGCCAATAAGAGTACTATCTTCTAGTAGCCACAATGATTGGTTTATTAGTGGGTACGAAATATAAACTGAAGTAATGAACTTTAGGCCTTGGGACTTTTTCTAGAACTATTATGTTGAAACATTTGAAATTGCTATTACTCAACCATTTTAGACCTACATTAATGACAATTTTATATATTTCAACCTAATATTGAGAGTTTCTTTTCCTTGGGTTGCTAGGGGATAAGATGAAAGTCTGCAGTTTCTGGTGCCACTCATGATCAACAAACTGCCTGAGAGCCAACACAGAGAAAATCAGAATGGAGAGATGGAGAAAGATTGATTTTTGGGGGATGGGGGAGGATAATTGACATACAACATTATGGTAGTTTCAGGTGTACAACATACCGATTTGATATTTGTATGTATTGCAAAATGATCACCAAAATAATCTACAGATCTTTCTCAACTTACAACAATGGGGTTACTTCCCAATAAACCCATTATAAGTTGAAAATATGTGAAAATGCATTTAATACACTCAAGCTACTGAACATCATAGCTTAGCCTAGCCTACATTAAACATGCTCAAAACACTTACATTAGCCTACAGTTGGGCAAAATCATCTAACACAAAGCCTATTTTATAATAAACTGTTGAATATCTCATATAATTTATCACATACTGCACTGAAAGTAAAAAACAGAATGGTTGTATGGGTACAGGATGGTTGTAAGTATATTGTTCGTTTGCGCTTGTGGTAGCGTGGCTGACTGGGAGCTACTGGTGCCCAGCATCACAAAAGAGTATCATACTGCATATCTGCTAGCCTGGAAAAAGTCAAAAAAATTGTATGTCAAACCATTGTAAGTTGGGGACCATCTGTAGTTAACATCTGTCAACATACATAGTTACATATTATTTTTTCTTGTGATGAGAAATTTTAAGATTTATTCTCCAAATGACTTTCAAATGTGCAATATAGTATTATTAACTTTAGTCACCATGCTGTACATTATACCCCCTTGACTTATTTATTTTATAACTGGAAGTTTGTACCTTTTGACTCCCTTTACCCATTTTTCCCACCCTTCTCAATCCCCCCCACTTCTGGCAACCACTTCTCTTTCTGTATGCTTGTTTTTTTCTTTTCTTTTCTTTTTTAGATTCCACATATAAGTGAGATTATATGGCATTTGTCTTTTTCTGACTTATTTCACTTAGTATAATGCCCTTGAGGTCCATCCATGTTGTTGCAAATGGCAAGATTTCATCCTTTTTTATGGCTGAATAGTATTGCTTTGTATATATATACCACAATTTCTTTGACCATTCATCTATTGATGAACACACATTGTTTCCATGTCTCAACTATTGTAAATAATTCTGCAATGTACATAGGGATGCATATATCTTTTCTAGTTAGTGTTTTTGTTTTCTTCAGATAAATACCCAAAAGTGGAATTGCTGGATCATATGGTAGTTCTATTTTTAATTTTTTGAGGAACCTTCGTACTGTTTTCCATAGTGGCTGCACCAATTTACATTCCCACCAAGAGTCCACAAATGTTCCATTTTCTCCACATCCTTACAAGCACTTGTAATTTCTTGTCTTTTCCATAGCAGCCATTCTGATAGGGGTGAGGTTATATCTCATTGTGGTTAAATTTGCATTTCCCTGATAATTAATAATGCTGAGCACCTTTTCATGTACTATTGGCCATCTGTATGTCTTCACTGGAAAAATGTCTATTCAGGTCTCCTGCCCACTTTTAATTGGATTTAAGAAAATAATTAATTTACTTTTTGCTATTAAGTTGTATGAGTTCTTTATATATTTTGGATATTAACCTCTTATCAGATATATAATTTACAAATATTTTCTCCCATTCAGTAGGTTGCCTTTTCATTTCATTGATGGTTTCCATTGCCATGCAGAAGATTTTTTAGTCTGATATCATCCCACCTATTTATTTATTTATTTTTGCCTTTGGTTTGGTGTCAAATCTAAAAAATCTTTGCCAAGACAGATAAAAAGGAACTTGCTGCCTATGTTTTCTTCTAGGAATTTTATGCTTTCAGGTCTTATGTTCAAATCTTTGATCAATATTGAGTTAATTTTTGGGTATGGTGTAAGATAGTGGTCCAGTTTCATTCCTTTGCATGTTTCTGTCCAGTTTTCTCAACAACATTTAATGAAGAGAAACTGTCCGGGTCCCACTGTGTATTCTTGGCTGCTTTGTTGTAAATTAATTTACTATATATGTGTAGGTTTATTTCTGGGCTCTCCATTCTGTTCCATTGATCTATGCATCTGTTTTTATGCCAATAACATACTGTTTTGATTATTATAGCTTTGTAATATATAGTTTGAAATCAGGGAGCATGATGCCTCCAGCTTTGTTTCTTTCTCAAGGTTGCTTTGGCTATTCAAGTTCTTTTATGGTTTCATACAAATTTTAGGATTATTTGTTCTATTTCTGTGAAAAATGCCATTGGAATATTGACAGGGATTGCATTGAATCTATAGATTGCTTTGGGTAGTATGGACATGTCAATGATATAAATTCTTCCAATCCATGAACACAAATTATCTTTCCATTTATTTGTGTCTTCAATTTCTTTCATCAGTGTTTTATAGTTTTCAGTGTATATGTCTTTCATGTCCTTGGTTAAATTTATTGCTAGGTTTTTTATTTTTATTTTTGTTTTGATGCAATTGTAGAAGGATTTATTTTAATGATATTATTTGAGCACAGGGATCCAGTTTTGCCTTAAACCAAAGTATTCCTACAATTTAAGTTAGGTGAACCAAATCCCTTTTAAATTAACTCAGTTTGATTTGAGTTACTACCATTTGCAACCAAAAGGGTCCTCATTAATATTATACATAAAGAATAATTGCACACAAGTATAAAATACATCAGATCAATTCATCATTTAGTACTTAGTCAGTGTTCACTATGAATAAGCCACTGTGGCAAAGACCAGAGAGAATGCAATAAAATTAAAGATATGATTCCTTCTATGGTACTTACACTGGGAGGTGAACATACACACACACACACACACACACACACACACACACACACACATGAAATCAAGAAGAACAATAAAATATATATTAATGTTATATTCTGATGTGTATAAATACTTTAAGAATTTAGAGATGGGATCAACCTCTCTGTAGGCTGAAGTTATTAGAAAAGACTACATGATAGAGATGCAACCTGAGGTAGGAATATGTAGAATCTGGATAGATGAAGGAGTAGGGAGAGCTCTTCAGGGGTTGGCTAATAGCAAAGGCACAAGAGTGGAGTGGAGTGCACAAAGAGCCTGACCTGAATTGGAGAGAAGGAAGAGAGGCTAGTGTGAGAGTGCTGTGGGTAAGGTCACAGAAGTAGAATAAATGACTCAGTTCCTTTGGTTTAGGAAAAGAAGGAAGACGGTAGGTGAGAAGCAGAGAAAACTTAACAGTTTTCTTTGGATGACAATAATGTACATGATTTGAGGCCACATTGGGAAGCAGATATACCAAAGGACTAACCTGATGTCTACCACTGACTTCTTATACTTTTAAAGGACTGGACTTGGGGGTTGAACTCCGGTGTTCTGAGGAATTGATGATGCAAATTATGGGCAGAGTGGGAGTTAGTGTTATCTAAACATAAAATGGTTCACATTACTTAGACCTTTTAGAGCAAAACAGAGGAGTTTGATCCTGATACTGGGTTGGGTAAGACCTTGGGCAAAAGAGGACCACTGCCATTTCGTGATTATATGAATTAAAATGAGGCAAGTGATGCTTTAAGAAAATTAATCTGGCAGTGATAGGTAGGATGCATTGGAATGAAGAGGTAGTGAAGCCATTTATTAGGCTATTATCATAATCCAAGTGGACAAGGAGCCTGAGTGTGCCAGTAAGAATCAGGGAGAAATTTCAGACTATTTTAAGGTAAGAGCATTATCTCAAGAAAGGACTGACTAGAAGCTAATAGAAACTATCCAATGTAAAAAGCAATAGCTATTTCAATATCCCATGGAAATACCAAAACCCATTGGCAATTATCTTTGAAATTTGCATCTAACTTTGACTCTATAGAGCTGTTCCTGTCTTGTATGTACACAGGACATGTACCCATTGGCCAAACTCCAGCCTGCTTTGTCCATGGATTCTACTGTGACCTCTTTCCTATTGACTAGACCTCTTTCCAGCCAACCATGGCTCTGGCCTATGTCTTATCTGCACCTTTCCAAAGCTAAACACTGATCAGCTACTGCTTTGTTGGCCCTATTTCCTTTTGCTGGCCCCACCAACCTTACCTGCAGTGGCCACTCCTTCCAACATAACTTGGTTCTTTTGAGGACACTTCTGGACCAGCCAAGTATGCTGAAACACGCACTGGGGAAACACTGCAGTGGACAGGCTATGTCTGCAGAACCAGTTCCTTAACTGTCCTCTGACACAGCTCATTTCTGGCCATTCTATTTGATACTTTGCTTCATTCTCTGGTTTCTCTTTGCTCTCTCATTCTCTCTCTTTCATTCTCTCTCTCCCTCTCTCCCTGTCTCTCTAATAATCACACAACTGACATAAGCGTGACTTTTCCTTGTTCTAAAAAAATACATATTCAGATAAGGATAAAGTCCTCTTTGTTCACCATCCCAGCCTCAGTCCTCTCCTGCCTCCCCAGAAATAATCCTTCTAACCATTTTGCTGTGCAGATCTTCTCTTACACATCTGTATACTTACATGTCCTTGAAAAAACATGTATTTCATTGTTGTTTATATATGTGTATGTTTTTATAGAAATTATATATTATATGTATCATTCTATAACATGCCTTTCTTTTTTCTATTTTACTGTGTCTTTGCAGAGGCTTCTGTATTAGTGCACATCTACTTCAATCTTGTACTTCTGTGTGGTATTCTGAATAACAGATACATCACACTTTACTAAACCATTCTCTAGTTGGGACATTTAGATTATTTCTAATATTTTAATATTATCAATAATGCTGCAGTAAAATTCTTAAGCATGGCCTCTTCTTCATATGCCTTCATATGTGGGTATATATTTCATTAGTGTATATGAAGAAGTGAAATTGCTGGGTCATAGAGTATACACATTTACATTTGTAAGAGATACTCTGAAATTTCTTTCCAAGGTGGCTATAACAAATTACATGCATGCTGGCTAGTTTTGAGAGTACCTATTTCCCCACATACTGGTCAGTTTGATATCATTAAACTTTTTCAATTTGTGCCAATTTGACTCTTCATATTGATGCTATATTCTTACCTCTCACCCTTCCAGTCTCTCTTAGGATTTCACTGATTTAGCCCTTCTTAACATCTCTGAATCTCTGTAGACTGATACTCTATAGCCTGGTAATTATCCCCTCCACACACTTGCGGTACTACCCTCCCACCCATCATGGTCCCAGAACGCCTGCTCACATAAGTAGTCTTGAGTGGGTGCAGCCCATCTCTAAAAGACTGGGCTTCCAAATTGCTTACTCTTAGGACAAAGAGGCAGGGCAGGAGTGAGAGAAAGGAGAAAAAGATGAATTCACACTTCCTAGTCTAAGAAATTGGAAAATGGAGCTTTCCTTGATAGAATTGGGCAGTTGAAGATATTAGGGCTGGAGATGAAAATTTAGAAGTTAGAAGCAAAAGGGGGTCAGGGAAGCCTTGAGAATGGATGTGTCTCTAGGAAGAAGTAAGTGTAGAAAGGGAAAAAGGCAAAGAGGTGATTAAGTCCCGAGACATGACAGCAGATAAGAAGTGTGATACAGGAAAGAGTCAATAGAGGGATGGAGAAGGGATGGACAGGAAAACAGAAGAAGAAACCACTGAATGAGGTGTCACAGAGCAAAGGGCAGAGTCACTTTCAGGGAGTGAGCTGCCTGTTGTCCCAGAGATATCAAATAGGAAAGGGATTTAGTAAAGAGGTCAGTGTGTAAATCTAATGAATGGAAGGAGCAAAACCCAAATTTTAAGTGAGCAATGAGGGTAAGAAGTGGAAGAAGCAGGTGGGGACCATAAGCGTGAGGGGAAGGACAGAAATAGGACATTGTTACAGAATGGCAGGTTCTGATAAGTGCACATTTACCTTTTTTTTTTCTTTTTTAATATCTTTATTGGAGTATAATTGCCTTACAATGGTGTGTTAGTTTCCGCTTTATAGCAAAGTGAATCGGCTATACATATACATATATCCCCATATCTCCTCCCTCTTGCATCTCCCTTGCTTCTAGGTGGTCACAAAGCACCAAGCTGATCTCTCTGTGCTATGTGGTTGCTTCCCACTAGCCATTTTACATTTGGTAGTACATATAAGTCCATGCCACTCTCTTACTTCATCCCAGCTTACCCTTCCCCCTCCCCGTGTCCTCAAGTCCATTCTCTACGTCTGTGTCTTTATTCTTGTCCTGCCCCCAGGTTCTTCAGAATCATTTTTTTTTTAAGATTCCATATATATATATATATATATATGTTAGTATACGGTATTTTTTTTCTCTTTCTGACTTACTTCACTCCACTCTGTATGACAGACTCTAGGTCCATCCACCTCACTACAAATAACTCAATTTCGTTTCTTTTTATGGCTGAGTGATATTCCATTCTATATATATGCCACGTCTTCTTTATCCATTCATCTGTCAATGGACACTTAGGTTGCTTCCATGTCCTGGCTATTGTAAATAGAGCTGCAATGAATATTGTGGTACATGACTCTTTTTGAATTATGGTTTTCTCAGGGTATATGCCCAGTAGTGGGATGGCTGGGCCGTATGGTAGTTCTATTATTAGTTTTTTAAGGAACCTCTGTACTGTTCTCCATAGTGGTATATCAATTTACATTCCAACCAACAGTGTAGGGAGGTTCCTTTTTCTCCACACCCTCTCCAGCATTTATTTTTTCTAGATTTTTTGATGATGGCCATTTTGACTGGTGTGAAGTGATACCTCATTGTAGTTTTGATTTGCATTTCTCTAATGATTAGTGATGTTGAGCATCCTTTCATGTGTTTGTTGGCAATCTGTATATCTTCTTTGGAGAAATGTCTATTTAGGTCTTCTGCCCATTTTTGGATTGGGTTGTTTGCTATTTTGATACTGAGCTGCATGAGCTGCTTGTAAATTTTGGAGATTAATCCTTTGTCCGTTGCTTCATTTGCAAATATTTTCTCCCATTCTGAGTGTTGTCTTTTTGTTTTGTTTATGGTTTCCTTTGCTGTGCAAAAGCTTTTAAGTTTCATTAGGTCCCATTTGTTTTTTTTTTTATTTCCATTTCTCTGGGAGGTGGGTCAAAAAGGATCTTGCTGTAATTTATGTCATAGAGTGTTCTGCCTATGTTTTCCTCTAAGAGTTTTACAGTATCTGGCTTTACATTTAGGTCTTTAATCCATTTTGAGTTTATTTTTGTGTACGGTGTTAGGGAGTGTTCTAATTTCATTCTTTTACATGTAGCTGTCCAGTTTTCCCAGCACCACTTATTGAAGAGGCTGTCTTTTCTCCATTGTATATTCTTGCCTCCTTTATCAAAAATAAGGTGACCATATGTGTGTGGGTTTATCTCTGGGCTTTCTATCGTGTTCCATTGATCTATATTTTTGTTTTTGTGCCAGTACCATATTGTCTTGATTACTGTAGTTTTGTAGTATAGTCTGAAGACTTGGAGCCTGATTCCTCCAGATCCGTTTTTCTTTCTCATGATTGCTTTGGCTATTAGGGGTCTTTTGTGTTTCCATACAAATTCTGAAATTTTTTGTTCTAGTTCTGTGAAAAATGCCAGTGGGAGTTTGATAGGGATTGCATTGAATCTGTAGATTGCTTTGGGTAGTAGAGTCATTTTCACAATGTTGATTCTTCCAATCCAAGAACATGGTATATCTCTCCATCTGTTTGTATCCTCTTTAATATCTTTCATCAGTGTCTTGTAGTTTTCTGCATACTGGTCTTTTTTCTCCTTAGGTAGGTTTATTCCTGGGTATTTTGTTCTTTTTGTTGCAGTGGTAAATGGGAGTGTTTCCTTAATTTCACTTTCAGATTTTTCATCATTAGTGTATAGGAATGCATGAGATTTCTGTGCATTAATTTTGTATCCTGCTACTTTACCAAATTCATTGATTAGCTCTAGTAGTTTCTGGTAGCATCTTTAGGATTCTCTATGTATAGTATCATGCCATCTGCAAACAGTGACAACTTTACTTCTTCTTTTCTGATTTGGATTCCTTTTATTTTTTTTCTTCACTGATTGCTGTGGCTAAAACTTCCAAAACTATGGTGAATAATAGTGGTGAGAGTGGACAACCTTGTCTTGTTCCTGGTCTTAGAGGAAATGGCTTGAGTTTTTCACCATTGAGAACGATGTTGGCTGTGGGTTTTTCATATATGGCCTTTATTATGTTGGGATAAGTTCCCTCTATGCCTACTTTCTGGAGGGCTTTTATCATAAATGGGTGTTGAATTTTGTCAGAAATTCAATTTTTTCTGCATCTATTGAGACGATCATATGCTTTTTCTCCTTCAATTTGTTAATATGGTTTATCACATTGATTGATTTGTGTATACTGAAGAATCCTTGCATTCCTGGGATAAACCCCAGTTGATCATGGTGTATGATCCTTTTTTTTTCTACTTGTCAGCAATCAACATTTCACTCCATTTTATTATTTAATTCTATAGAAAAAACAAGTTTTATTACATTCCTTTTTTTAAATGGGGGGGGAAACTGTACAAATAAGCATGATCAAACCTCTGTTAGAGCTGGTTAATACTGATCTTATTGCCTCGAAGTCACTCTAGTAGTGTCGAAGAAATTATGTTTAAGGTCCATCTGAAGGAAGAAAGCACTGGAGAGGCAAGAAAGGACTCGGGTAAAAAGTTTCAGAGGATTGTAGGGAGATGGAACTTGCTGCTTAAAAAAATTATATTGAGCTCTGGAGCATCTCCGTTTCTTAACACACCTTCCAAAGCATTTATTGGGATAGTTTTACCCATGTTTAAAGTCTCATATTATATGCAGTTTGGGGCTTTTATAAATTCAGAAATAAAGTAGTATAAAGAGTAGAATATTGAAGGCTTCAGAGTAGGGCTATAAGAGACTCAATATTGCTAAATAAGTCCCCAAACAAAAATGTTCAGTCTACCCCACCCCAAAACCTATGTATAATGGGAGAAAATGCACAGCAAGAAGCAGAGGAAAAGCATGTATCCTGGAATAAGTCATACACTGAACAGTCTAGAAGCAAAGAAAAAAAGCAAACAACATACATATACACAAAAGCATAAGAAGCAGCTATTTTCCTCATGTCTTTAGGTGAGTACCTCTACCCAGTAGATTACAGTTATGAAAACGACTCAGTTGTTTTTTTTTTTAAAGTAACAAACTGTTTCCCATCATGCTCCATTTTCTAGAATCTTTCCTTTTTGATTGGTTGATGTAAACAAAAAGCAAAGCACATAAACATGCAAGCATGCACACATGTTCCACACACGTGCACACACACACTCTCCTAAAATGTGAAAAATGCAGATATATAACGCTGGTATTAGAAATCACTTCAACTTTATACTTAGGAACTTATAGACCCTTGATTTGTCCCCCCAAAATATTTTTCCTTGTCCTTATTCTTTAAATGCTCAACCACCAAAGGAAAAAAATAAAAGGCTTTAAATGTACATGTTTCAAGTCAGTGTCTTGTTACCAAAAATGTAGCATTTTCTTCACTTTGGTCATTGTTAAAGATGCAGGCATAGGTCAGGGAATGTTAAGACTAGCATGTATTAAAAACAAATGCAACATTAACAGAGCATATATCTTTCAAAAAAGGATAAAACACTAACAGATACAAGTCAACGCAGAGATTTTAACTAGTGCAATTTTATCTACAATGGAGTAAATGTTATCTTGTGTGCCAGACATTGCAATACTGTTCATTTCCCTTTTATCATGCAAACATGCCAATTTTATCATTAAAAAACCTTTATGGGGACACATTCACGTTGCCCTCCCACCCAAATTAAAGGGGAAAAAGTCAATAAAAGCTCCTCAAGATTTCACAACTATGAACATAAAGCTCCTAGATAATAGTGTATAGGCTGAATTTTCAGTTGTGTATAAAAAAAATTATAATTTAGGTAGATGTCTTCCTCATGGATTACAACACAATGTGAAGTTACACGACTCTGAAATTTGTACCAACAGTACAAAAACAAAAGCAAGAGACCATGAAAAAATATGTCCTTCATGGCCTGAGAGCCTACACATTTTTGAGTAATTTAAAAGGGTAACTATGAGAGTCTGACATTTTTCTGTATCTCACCTCGTCTGCTTCTCTATCTGTAGTATTTCTAAATCAAAGTCAGTAACAGGTTAGTAGCAAAGGTCTCTATCTCCCCCTTCTTCCTTCCTAACTAATCCTACTCAATTTTCTCTCATCTTCCTGAGCATTTTCCATGAACGGCATTGCAAGTTGGTTTAAAAAAAATAATAGAAAAAGAAAATAGAATGAAAAAAAGGAAAGAAGAAAAAGAAAGCTTTACAAGGGTTTTGTTGGTTAATTATTTACTGGTGGAATCACTCCACCAGGAGTTTGATTTCATTGGCTAGCAGTTGGTTCATGTTGAATAGGCCCCCTGGGAGCTTGGTGAGCAGCTCTTGCTCCATGGTTTCAGGCTCGCTGTCAACAGAGCTGGAACTTATGCTCATGTTGTCGACAGCAGTGTTGGCTGAGGGACCCAGCTCCGGCTCACTAGTCTCACTGGCCGTGGACATCACAGACAGCAGGGACATACACCAGGTGAGCTGGCTAGAGGGCAAAAGGGAGGTGGCATATTCAGCTATTACACCAGCTACATCTAGGTTATAAGCCTCATCAAAGGTTATGAAACCTACATTTGCATTTGCCTCACAGACACAGAAGGAGCTGTCGTCTTTCATCAACAGGTCAATGTCACACACATCCATTCCCAGGATATTAGGCACCTGGATAGCTAGCTGTTTCCCTTGTTTACTCAATGAGCACATCATCCCAACACCACCTAGTGAGCAGTTGCTTTGCATCCTCCCATCTGTTGAACAGCGTTATCATGGTGTCAACCACATGGCCTCCCATGACAATGACATATACATCCCTTCTATGAGACTCTTTAACATATCTCTGAAACAGGGATGGAGCTTCATGGTGAATAAGATGGCTTAGATCAGCCAAATGGTGCTTATCGTGAGCCAAGAAAATTGCTTTGCCTCTATGACACCGTGTATTCTTCACTACCATTGGGAACTCCAGTATTTCTGCTTCATCAATCATTTTAGCAAAATTTTCATGACCACCATAAGAGAAAGTATCTGGCAGAGGAACACCATGACCTGCCAACTCTTGAAACGTCCAGAACTTATTAACACAGTTCAGGATGTCTTGAGGTCAGTTCATCAACCTGCATCCCATCTTCTCTAGATGGCGCAAAACAGTGATGTCACTATCAGTTTGCACCCAACGGGTTGGTATTCTCACTACCACCACTGGAGGGTAGGCAGTAATTAGTTCTTCATTGATACGAAGACCCAGGTTTCCTTGATGGATTGTTAGCACCACCTCATCCATCACCACAGCCCTAAAGTCCAGTTCCTCCTCACAACATTTGGTCTTTAATACTCATAAGATCTCTTTTTGGGGATAGTCTTCCCTGATTTGACGATCTGTCAAAAACCACAACTTGGTGGCCACAGAGCTACACATCTTGATCTGCCTGTTCTTCCTTTTTGGGAGTTACTTCCTCCTGAATATACACTCTTTCTAGGATTGTAGGAGCTCTCACAGAGTCTGAAATCAGTAGTGCAGGCTGACAAGAAAGATAGGTGAGAAGACTATGGCAGAAGATTCAGTCCTCTGCTGAAAAATCTCCTTGTATGATCCTTTTAATGTGCTGTTGGATTCTGTTTGCTAGTATTTTGTTGAGGATTTTTGCATCTATGTTCATCAGTGATATTGGCCTGTAGTTTTCTTTCTTTGTGACATCTTTGTCTGGTTTTGGTATCAGGGTGATGGTGGCCCCGTAGAATGAGTTTGGGAGTGTTCCTCCCTCTGCTATATTTTGGAAAAGTTTGAGAAGGATAGGTGTTAGCTCTTCTCTAAATGATAGAATTTGCCTGTGAAGCCATCTGGTCCCGGGCTTTTGGTTTTTGGAAGATTTCTAATCACAGTCTCAATTTCATTGCTTGTGATTGGTATGTTTATATTTTCTATTTCTTCCTGGTTCAGTCTTGGAAGGTTGTGCTTTTCTAAGAATTTGTGTATTTCTTCCAGGTTGTCCATTTTATTGGCATATAGTTACTTGTAGCAATGTCTCATGATCCTTGGTATTTCTGCAGTGTCAGTTGTTACTTCTCCTTTTTCATTTCTAATTCTATTGATTTGTCTTCTCCCTTTTTTTCTTTATGAGTCTGGCTAATGGTTTATGAATTTTGTTTATCTTCTCAAACAACCAACTTTTAGTTTTATTGATCTTTGCTATTGTTTTCTTCATTTCTTTTCCACTTATTTCTGATTGGATCTTTATTATTTCTTTCCTTCTGCTAACTTTAGGGTTTATTTGTTTTTCTTTCTCTAATTGCTTTAAGTGTAATGTTAGGTTATTTATATGAGACGTTTCTTGTTTCTTGAGGTAGGATTGTATTGCTATAAACTTCCCTCTTAGAACTGCTTTTGCTGCATCCCATAGGTTTTGGGTCATCGTGTTTTCATTGTCATTTGTTTCTAGGTATTTTTTGATTTCTTCAGTGATCTCTTGGTTATTTAGTAGTGTATTGTTTAGCTTCCATGTGTTTTTATTCTTTACAGATTTTTTCCTGTAATTGATATCTAGTCTCATAACATTGTGGTTGGAAGTGATACTTGATAGGATTTCAATTTTCTTAAATTTACCCAGGCTTGATTTGTGACCCAAGATATGATCTATCCTGGAGAATGTTCCATGAGCACTTGAGAAGAAAGTGTATTCTGTTGTTTTTGGAAGGAATGTCCTATATATATATCAATTAAGTCCATCTTGTTTAATGTATCATTTAAAGCTTGGGTTTCCTTAATTATTTTCATTTTGTATGATCTGTCCATTGGTGAAAGTGGGGTGTTGAAGTCCCCTAATATGATAGTGTTACTATCAATTTCCCCTTTTATGTCTGTTAGCATTTGCCTTATGTATTGAGGTGCTCCTATGTTGGGTGCATAAATATTTACAATTGTTATATCTTCTTCTTGGATCAATCCCTTGATCATTATGTAGTGTCCTTCTTTGTCTCTTGTAACAGTCTTTATTTTAAAGTCTATTTTGTCTGATAGGAGAATTGCTACTCCAGCTTTCTTTTGATTTCCATCTGCATGGAATACCTTTTTCAATCCCCTCACTTTCAGTCTGTATGTGTCCCTAGGTCTGAAGTGGGTCTCTTGTAGACAGCATATATATGGGTCTTGTTTTTGTATCCATTCAGCTAGTCTCTGTCTTTTGGTTGGAGCATTTAATCCATTTACATTTAAGGTAGTTATCGATATGTATGTTCCTTTTACCATTTTCTTAATTGTTTTGGGTTTGTTATTGTAGGTCTTTTCCTTCTCTTGTGTTTCCTGCCTAGAGAATTTCCTTTAGCATTTGTTGTAAAGCTGGTTTGGTGGTGCTGAATTCTCTTACCTTTTGCTTTTCTGTAAAGGTTTTAATTTCTCCATCGAAACTGAAAGAGATCCTTGCTGGGCAGAATAATCTTGGTTGTAGGTTTTTCCCTTTCATCACTTTCAATATGTCCTGCCAGTCCCTTCTGGCTTGCAGAGTTTCTGCTGAAAGATCAGCTGTTAACCTTATGGGGATTCCCTTGTATGTTATTTGTTGTTTTTCCCTTGCTGCTTGAAAAATTTTTTCTTTGTATTTAATTTTTGGTAGTTTGACTAATATGTGTCTTGGTGTGTTTTTTTTCTTGAATTTATCCTGTATGGGACTCTCTGCACTTCCTGGACTTGACTATTTCCTTTCCCACCTTAGGGAAGTTTTCAACTATAATTTCTTCAAATATTTTCTCAGTCCCTTTTTTTTCTCTTCTTCTTCTGGAACCCCTATAATTTGAATGTTGGTGCCTTTAATGTTGTCCCTGAGGTCTCTAAAACTGTGCTCAATTCTTTTAATTCTTTTTTCTCTATTCTGCACTGCAATAGTTATTTCCAGTATTTTATCTTCCAGGTCACTTATCCGTTCTTCTGCCTCAGTTATTCTGCTCTTGATTCCTTCTAGAGACTTTTTAAGTTTCATTTATTATGTTGTTCATCATTGTTTGCTGTTTAGTTCTTCTAGGTCCTTGTTAAACATTTCTTGTATTTTCTCCATTCTGTTTCCAAGATTTTGGGTCATCTTTACTATCATTACTCTGAATTCTTTTCCAGGTAGACTGCCTATTTCCTCTTCATTTTTTTGGTCTGGTGGGTTTTTACCTTGCTCTTTCATCTGCTGTGTGTTTCTCTGTCTTCTCATTTTGCTTCACTTACTGTGTTTGGGGCCTCCTTTTCGCTGGCTGCACGTTCATAGTTCCCATTGTTTTTGGTGTCTGTCCCCTGGTGGCTAAGGTTGGTTCAGTGGGTTGTGTAGGCTTCCTGGCAGAGGGGACTAGTGCCTGTGTTCTGGTGGATAAGGCTGGATCTTGTGTCTCTGGTGGGCAGGACTGCATCCAGTGGTGTGTTTTGGGATGTCTGTGACCTTATTATGATTTTAGGCAGCCTCTCTGCTAATGGGTGGTGTTGTGTTCCTGTCTTGCTAGTTGTTTGGCATAGGGTGTCCAGCACTGTAGCTTGCTGGTTGTTGAGTGGAGCTGGGTCTCAGCGTTGAGATGGAGATCTCTGGGAGAGCTTTACTATTTGATATTATGTGGAGCCAGCAAGTCTCTCTGGTGGGCCAATGTCCTGAACTCAGCTCTCCCACCTCAGAGGCACAGGCCTGACACACGGCCAGAGCACCAAGACCCTGTCAACCACATGGCTCAGAAGAAAAGGGAGAAAGGAAAGAAAGAAAGAAAAATAAAATAAAGTTATTAAAATAAAAAATTTTAAAAAGTAATAAAAATTAAAAAGTAATGAAAAGAAAAGGAAGAAAGAAAGAAACAAGAGAGCAACCAAACCAAAAAACAAATCCACCAATGATAACAAGTGCTAAAAACTACACTAAAAAAAAAAAACCCAAACGGACAGACTGAACCCTAAGACAAATGGTAAAAGCAAAGCTATACAAACAAAATCACACAAAGAAGCATACACATAAACACTCACAAAAAGAGAAAAAGGAAAAAATATATATATTTATCTATATATAAAAAAAAAGGAAGAAGAAAACAACCCAATCAATAAACAAATCTACCAATGATAATAAACTCTAAATACTAAACTAAGATAAACATAAAACCAGAAACAAATTAGATGCAGAAAGCAAACCCCAAGTCTACAGCTGCTCCCAAAGTCCACTGCCTCAATTTTGGGATGAATCGTTGTCTATTCAGGTATTCTACAGATGCAGGGTACATGAAGTTGATTGTGGAGATTTAATCCGCTGCTTCTGAGGCTGCTGGGAGAAATTTCCCTTTCTCTTTGTTCGCACAGTTCCGGGGTTCAGCTTTGGATTTGGCGCCGCCTCTGCGTGTAGGTTGCCTGAGGGCGTCTGTTCTTCGCTCAGACAGGACGGGGTTAAAGGAGCTGCTGATTCGGGGGCTCTGGTTCACTCAGGCCAGGGGGAGGGAGGGGTACAGAATGCGGGGCGAGCCTGCAGTGGCAGAGGCCGGCGTGACGTTGCACCAGCCTGAGGCATGCCATGTGTGCTGCTGGGGAGGTTGTCCCTCGATCACAGGACCCTGGCAGTGGCAGGCTGCACAAGCTTCCGGGAGGGGAGGTGTGGATCATGACCTGTGCTCACACACAGGCTTCTTGGTGGTGGCAGCAGCAGCCTTAGCGTCTCATGCCCGTCTCGGGTCCGCGCTGATAGCTGCGGCTCGCGCCCATCTCTGAAGCTCCTATAAGCGGTGCTCTTAATCCCCTCTCCTCGCACACCAGGAAACAAAGAGGCAAGAAAAAGTCTCTTGTTTCTTCAGCAGCTCCAGACATTTTCCCAGACTCCCTCCCTACTAGCTGTGGTGCACTAGCCCCTTCAGGCTGTGTTCACACAGCCAACCCCAGTCCTCTCCCTGGGATCCGACCGAAGCCCGAGCCTCAGCTCCCAGCCCCGCCCGCCCCGGCGGGTGAGCAGACAAGCCTCTCTGGCTGGTGAGTGCTGGTCAGCACCAATCCTCTGTGCAGGAATCTCTCCACTTTGCCCTCCACACCCCTGTTGCTACTCTCTCCTCCGTGGCTGCGAAGCTCCCCATTCCGCCACCCACAGTCTCCACCTGTGAAGGGGTTCTAGTGTGTGGAAACCTTTCCTCCTTCACAGCTCCCTCCCACTGGTGCAGGTCCCGTCTCTATTATTTTGTCTTTTTTCTTTTCTTTTGCCCTACCCAGGTACGTGCAGAGTTTCTTGCATTTTGGGAAGTCTGAGGTCTTCTGCCAGCGTTCAGTAGGTGTTCTGTAGGAGTTGTTCCACATGTAGATGTATATCTGATATATTTGTGGGGAGGAAGGTGATCTCTGCGTCTTACTCCGCCATCTTGAAGGTCTCTCCCGTTTACCTTTTAAAGGATGTGTTTGAAAAAAAAGGGAAGAACCAGTTGATAAGCAAAGATAGAAGTTTTTTTAATAAAAAGATATAATTATAGAAAACAGCATCAGAGGAGAGAAAAATGTAGTCCACCATGCAAATGAATGGAAACCTACTGATTTTTTTTGCAAATGGGAAGAGTCTGGACAATCTTTCCAAGAGTCCTTAATAGGAATTCCAGTGTTGCTGATCTCAGTTTAAAACTGAAAATAAAATCCATGTTGCTGATCTCAGTTTAAAACTGAAAATAAAATCCATGTTTAATGTATCTAGGTCCTTAGAATAGGTTAATAAAATAATCTTTTGAATAAATAAAGGGTTACAAAATAACATTAGCTGGGTTTGTGGATTGAGGCATTTGAACTCTGGAGTTTTCAATCTAATTCCTGAAATTCTGATGCATCACAGGGTAGTAAGGGACATTCACAGTCTCCCACTAGGGAGGCCAGCTCAGAACCTGGCTTGTATTTTTTCTCAAAGGTTGGTTCTGGAAGAAGATTCTACAATTTCTTTCAATTACCTGTTCTAGCAACCAACAAACTTTGCAGTCAGGACACTGTTCTTTCTGCATATTCTAAATTTCTTCCTGGAGCAATTTAATTCCATTTCCTTAGTGCATATAGGAAATACGTAGCATTTGGTGCCAGACTTGAAGTAAGATGGATGAGTTAAAATAAAAACCGGCTTTTCAAAATGGTGGTGTAGCTAAGTCTTTTACAGAAATGGGGAGAGAATTAGGTCAGGAGAGTATGTCCTAACACCAAGGCATAGAAGATCTAGGGTTTTTCCTCCTTGAGGGAATTGAGGAATAAGAAGGTACCTCCAGGTGAGTGTGACACAGAGGTTTCAACCTCAGACTAGATAGATTCCAGCCTCTTCTGTCTGGCTTGTTCTGCCCTCTCTCTATTTCTGTGGTAGTTGGAAGGACGTATCTGATGTCTCTGTTCTGATCGTCTGGCAGGAGGAGAGAGTGTCTGACTTCCAGTTTGGCAGCAAATGCATCTGCAGTACCTCTGGCTTGTTCAAACTGCCAGTGCAGAGTCTATCACCAGCTCTACTGATTTGCTGCATGATCATGGGTACAATGAGGCCACTATTCTCTTTACTGTAACCCTTACATCCTTAAAGAGTCATATCAAGTCACCTGTCAGGTTTTTTCTTTCCAGGCAAAAATACTTTAGTTCCTGCATCCTTCCCTCAAAGATGTACACAGTTTTTAGCTTTCAAAATAATTGAAACTAACTTCTATAACAAGGCTCTAACAATAACTTGATTAAAGTAAAAGCCACTTTCTTATTCCTTCATATTATATCTAACTAATACATTGAGGATCTAACTACTACTTTTAAAATTAAATGGCTGCTTTAATAATCTATGTTGACTTTGTGATCCAAATGACAGATAGGAAATCATTCTCACCTTATATGACAATATTAGTAAGAGAAAGTATGTAACAATAGACTTTTAGGCCAGGCCTATGAAAAGACATAAAATAGATAAGACAGAAATAAATGTTGTTAACCAGAAGTTTCAAAAAGAAAGATCTTTGTTTTATTGCTTGACTATTTTTTGTGCATTAAAAGGAGCTAATGACTCCCTCCTTTTTATAAATCACATCTTTCTTGTTACCCTATAATTGCAATAAAAATTACTAAAATGTTCTTAGGTAAATAGACTGGGAAGGACTCCACATCTGGAGGAAATGTCTGAATCTGGCACAGTCAAGGATATAGTGAGGAAGAAGAAACTAATATTGAATGATTGATAGATGATCCTTCATTACAAGACTAAAAGACAACAGAGCATTTCAGTTTTATACAATAACTCAGAGCATCATCAACAAAACCTTATTGAAGGTCTGGTGTTTTTAGACTCTCAGAGCCATCCAAACATATATCTAAGAGAGCAAGTGCTAAGAGAGCAAGTTTGCTAAAGCAAAGATATATCTAAGAGAGCAAAACTCATGCCTGTCTGTGAGGGATTCTGGGAAGTTGGTAGTATTGGCTGATAGAGAAGAGGAAGAAGAAAGTCTGGACAGGATTGGAAACAGGAGAACTGATCTGTCGTGGAGGACTATCTATTACATTGTGTCCAAAGAGATGGGAGAAAGTTAGTGTGATTAATATTAGCACAAGTATTCATGGAGGTCCAACTTAGTGGAGGTGTTTGGGTGGTTCAAAAACATGACTGATGTACTTACTACATACTAGCTGCTGGGGATGCAAAGACAAATAAGGCAAATCCCTGCCAAAGAGAAATTTACAATAACAGAAGTAGAAATGATAAGTAATATACAGGGTGGCAGAACCATCTGTGAATTAAGTCTGTTGTTAGTGAATCTCCCAGCAAAGAGGGAACATGGGAGCAGGCTGATAAGAATTCAAAAAATTGAGAGGAGTCACAGAAAAGTGGGCTGAAATACAGAGCTGGACTCCATTCTCCAGAAGGAACCAGAGAGCTGAAGAAAAATTTGAAGCAGAAGGTCAGTGATATGGGTGATGCCAACACTCTTGGGAACAGAGAATGGCTGTCATTCATTGACCACATTGGTATATACACTCATCCACACCAGTCTGAATGAAATATATTGCCTGCCATATCAGTAAACAAAGGATGTTGCAGCCATCAAGCCATCACATTATAGCTGCCCCTATGGTGCACCCTGAGGAAACTCAGGATGAGAAATCACAGGATACTGGCCCCAGATAGCTGAGGTATATATCAAAGGAATGATTTCAGTGAGCTCAGAATCTTGCATCTTCTATACATAGAAAAATGATAAATTCCTTAACTTGAGATATCTTGTTTTCTTTAATTAACAGTAATGTTTAGATGTTCCAACTGCCTGGTCTTTGTTGCAAAAACTCCTATATATTCTGGCTGCCCCCCACCCCCACCCCCACCCCACCTGCCTCTTTGGAGCAGTCTCTCAGAGTTATCTGAGATGCTGTGTCCTGGGCTTAGCTCCTCAGTTTTGTCTGCCAAATAAAACATAACTCTCAACTTTTAGGTTGTGCTTTTTTTTTCCAGTTGACACCAGGTATCTGGCCTTTACCAAAAAGACATATTTTAGAACTGGAGATTTCTGGTGCACTACCTGCCTTAGAGACGAATGTCTTAGGAGCTGGGAGTAGAGCTGACCTGGTTTGAGGTACACACAGTGACTAATTTGACTACAGCTGGGGAAGGGGGCTCACATTTTATTACTAAAAGAATAGTGGGACAGATTGCCCATAGAGGAGAGAGCCAGCACGTCGCTGAATTTGTAAAGAAAGGTTTCAGGAAGAAATGAAATGAAATTAAGGTGAAGAAAAGGGAAGGCACCTTAGGGAGAATAAATGGGGAAAGGATTCAAGGCAGGGGAATCAGTATGAACAAAACACAAGAGGGGGGGTCGAATGCACATAGTATGTATGGGGAATGATAAGTACATCAGTTTGGCTGGATCAGAGGGTTTGTATGAGCAAATAATAATCAAGTAGAGTGGAAAAGTGAGTTGGCACCAGGTTGTAATAGCCTTGAAATACCAGTCTAAGTATTTTGGACTGTATCTTAGCAGAGAAAATTGATTTTTTCATTTTGGAGTGGAAGTCTAGCAATATTTTGAGAAGGTTATAATCTGGTATCAGTGTATGGAGTGGATAAGGTAGAGGTTAGAATGAGAAAGATATTGCCATTAAGATACTAGAGCCTGGAATTCAGTAGTAGTGGTGGGAAAGGAAAGGAGTTGTGAAAGGCATTACAAAGGAAGACTTGATAGGAGGTATTAAGAATGCCTCCAGAGTTTTATATTTAGGAGGCTGAATAACGATGAGACCATTGCCTGAAATACCAAAATCCAGAGGAGAAGCTGGTTTGGTGGGAAAATAATTAGCTTAGATTTAGATGTGTTAAATTGAGGTGATAATAATACAAGTAATTATAAATGCCAGGTCTGAAATTCAGTAAAGAAATTAGGTTCAAGATGTATGTCTGAGAATCCTCCTGGTAGAAGTGAAAATTTAAGCCCTGAGAATAAATGATTCTCTATGAGAATATGTAGAACAGTGATTCTCCACCCAGGCCATGTGTTATAATCACTGTTGCAGTGGAGCTGTTGTTTCTGCCTGCCCCCTCTTCTGCTGAAAGAAGACCTCTGTTCATTGTAGGAGCTGCCTCTCTTCCTCTCCCTGTGATTCTGGTGGTGGGCGGGGGGAGGCTACAATTAGGGGGTCCCACTTCTCCATCATAAAGGAGGGCCTGCAACCCAGTATGGACAATCAGAGCATCCATCTCCTAGATGTAGTGACTGGTCCAAACGTAGGGACATGACTTAGTATCTTTTTAGTATTTAGCCTGTAAACCAAGGTAATGAGGGCCTGAGTCTTTTCTCTGTAATCACTAACTACGAATGATGGGAACCAAAAGTTTCCTATATTCCTCTTTTCCACCACATAAAGAAAGCCTGCCTGACAATGAAGCCACTTCATAGGGAAACAGAGACAGGGTCCTAATGATACCATTTGAATCCCTAGAACCAGAAGTTCCTGAATGTAGTCCTACCACATGTCTGCTAATATGGCCACTTCATTTATATGCTATCATACCACAGTGGGGGGAGGGGGGCACCGACAAAGGCTGCCTAATATTAATTGGCTAAGTCACCTTGTTTATTTGGGTGTTTCGATCTTTGTAATGAGAGAATAGTTCTGTATCTTGATTATAGTGGTAGTTACACAAAACTACTCATGTGATAAAATGACAGATCTATGCACACTCATTGTACCAATGTCAGTTTCCTGGTTTTGATATTGTACTATGGTTATTTGAGATGTAAATGAACTGGGGGAGACTGAGTGAAGGTAATCTTTTCAACTTCCTGTAAATCCATAATTATTTCAAAATAAAAATCTTTAAACATTGCTGTTTATGAGACATTTAAATATAAAGATACAGAAAGGTGAAAAGTTTGAAAAGTTAAAGGATGAGAAAATATATTCCATGCAAATAATAACAAAAATTAAGTTAATAGATATGTTACTATCAGAAAAAATAAACTTTAAAATTAGAGGCATTAATGTGAGATAATGAGGGTCACTCCATGGTGGCAAAACTGTAATTTATTAGAAAACTATCTGATAACATAACCTCAAAATATATAAAGCAAAAATTGACTTAAAAGGAGAAATAGACAAACCCACAATCATAATGGGAGATTTTAACATACTTTTCTCAGTAATTAATGGATCAAACTGATAAAAAATTCAGTAGTAATATAGATCCTTAGGACAATAAATTAATATATGCCCAGAATTGTACAACTACAAAATGTATACATTTAGGAAACTCAACTCCCTACTGGGTCATAAAGCAAGTTTCAACAATTTTCAAAGACTGAAAGCATTCAGACTTTATTCTTTGACTACAATGCAGTTAGGTTTGAAATCACAAACAAGAGATAACTAGAAAATTCCATATGTTTGAAAATCAATAAAAACATATTTCTAATAACTAATGTGTCAAATAACTCATAATGGAAATTTAAAATAATATTCACATTGGATGATGAAAGCGCTATATATCAAAACTTGTTTGATTCACCTAAAGTAGTATCCAGAGGGTGATTTAGGTCTTAATTGTTTATATAAGAACAGAAGGACTAAACTAATGAGCTAAGTATTCAAGTCAAGATGTTAGAAAAAGAATAGCAGAGAAGAAAACCTCAAAGAAAATATCAAGAAGAAAATAGTAAAATAAGAATAGTGATTAATGAAGTGGTAAACAAACTGACAATAGTAAGTATCAACAGGACAAAATTTTGGTTTTTTGAAAGATTAATACATTTCACAAACCTCTGGCAAACTTGAATAAAAGAGAAGGCATATATAAATAATATCAGTGATTTCAAAAAGAGGTTATTACTGCAGATGTTTCAGACATAAAGAAGACAGCAAGAGGCTATTAGGAACAACTTTATGCCAACACACTCCAAAATTAGATGATATAGAAAAAATCTTAGAAAAACTTATGTTAAGAAAAAGAAAATTCTCTTCACAAAGGAAAAAATACAAGCCCCAGATGGCTTTACAGGCAAGTTTTATCAAACATTTAAGCAAAAAAAATAATCCCAGTCTTAAGGAAATCATTCTGGAATATAGCTAAGGAGGGAACGTTACTGACAACTTATGATACTACCATAATTTTGACAAGGATAGTATGAGAAAGGAAAATTATAGGCCAATCCCACTCATTAACATATATGGAAAACCCTAAACAAAACAGTAGCTATCAAAATCTATGTATGAAAATGTTAGTATTTTATTGCCAAGTTGGGTTTATTCCTTCCATGAAAGGCTGATTTAATATAAGAAAACCAATATATGTAATTTTTCATATAATTAGCCTAAAGTAGAAAAATTATATCATGATTTTAGCTGGTAAAACTATTTCATAAAATTTGATAGTCATTCAACATAACAGTCCACAAGCATTCTAAGAAATAGAAGGAAAATTACTGAAACCCTGAAAACATTCCCTTTAAGATTAGAAAAGCTACAAGGTACCTGCCATCACTATTTGCATTTAACGCTGAATTAGAGACCCCAGCCAGCATGGTAATGTAAGAAAAAATCAAAGATCTAAGGGTTGGAAAGGAATTGTTCTGTCTGTGAAGAAAACCTAAAATAATCTACAAATAAATTATTGTAATTAAAAGAAGTAAAATATACTCATAGTAAAAAACTAGGTGACATAAAAGAAAAAAAAACTTATCTATAACCTTAACACTCAGAAAAGATCAAATGTAACATGTTGATATACTTTCCTGTAATTTTTTCTCCGTGTATGTTTTAAATTTTTATTTTTTTACATACTTAACATTGTATCATACATATGCAGTTTTGTAGCCTTGCTTTACATTTTAGCCTTGCTTTTTTAAAAAAATTATTTAAAAAATGAGTTTGTTGACAGTATTCTCTTGTTATGGATGATAATAATGTTTAGGGAGTTTCCAAATGTTTCTATTATAAATAGCCTTGTTGTAAAGAGCTTTGTCTTCATGTCACAGTATGTCCTTGTGATACATTCTTAAATGAGGCCTACCTTAAAGATCATACATAATGTCCTAAAGACATTGGTCCATTATGGTCTTCTAAGACCATAACTATCCTAAAGACCCTTAATAAATATTACCAAATTGCTCTCCAAACTGTGTCACATTAATTAAGCTGCAACCACCAGATAATATGTTTTCAACTTATGAAACCCAACAATAATTTGATATTATCATTTGAATTTAATTTGAATATCATTTATCTTTGCTATTTTGACAATAGGAATTTTTTAAAGTAAACTATTTTTTAGAGCAGTTTTAGATTCAGAGCAAAATTGAGAGAAAGGTCATAGCCTCCCCCACTATCAATAACCTCCACCAGACTGGTGCATTTGTTTCGCTTATGAGCATAGACGGTAGGAATTTACATCCTATTTTATTTGGTATTTCCTTGGTTACTAGTAAGGTTGAATATCTTTCATGTTTCTGACCCACTTATACTTTTCCATGTATTTTCCTTTTGCCATTTATCTATGGTAGTTCAAGTATCTTTATGATTTAAAAAATTGCTTAAATTCTGATTATAGTGAGAATATTATCATTTCTCTACTTTTGTTATAAGTTGTTTTCCAGTTTGATTTTTTGCTTTCTACTCACAAATAATAGTTTTTATTTTTTTCATAAAATGTATAGCAAAAAAAATGATTACTATTATATTTTAACCTGCATTCCCATGTTTTTAGTGAGAATTATTATTTTGTTTCAGAGGAACTGAGAAACATTAGAATATCATATATACACATTACCCAAAAAACAGGACATAGAAGAAAGGAAAGAAGATAGTTTTAGAGCTGGGAAAGCCACAGTGGTTCAGGAGTCCCAAGTAAAAATCTAGTTGATGACAGATTTACTTATTCATTCATTCATTTTTAAAGATATCAGAAAGTGCCCACCATATGTCTAGCCTTGTGCATATGGTAGACACTCTGAAGAAGAGTGATTATATGGACAGGAAAACTATTCCAGATGCTCCTATCTAATCTTTTCAAGATTGTGACAATGAAAGAGAGAGAGGGGGCAAAGGGATTAAGTTCTACAGTCTCAGGATGAAGAGAGTCTGAAAAAGGTAGAGAGAAAGAAAAAGTGAAGGCTGGCTGAGCCAGCACAGCTCTTTCTAATATTTCAGTCACATAGCTATCAAAATCTATGTATGAAAAAGTGTCCACATCTCTGTTAAACCTTTTAACCATGTACAGTGATCACTGCCAACTGAAAGTGGCCAATTAAGAGTCCCAATGCCTAGTCAGTGGTAACAGTCATTTTTCTGAGGGTGGCTTGAGTGTTTGTGTGTGTGTGTGTGTGTGTGTGTGTGTGTGTGTGTGTATTTTAGGGGGAGGAATGGAAAAGAACATTCAATTTCTTCTCTCTAAAAGCTAACATTCCTCTGTTTTTTTTAAAAAACTATTTTTTTTTCCTGTTAACTAATGGGCTTAAAATTTGCCCACTGGTTTATCAAAGGTATGATTTTATTTCCTTTGGGGAAAAAGAGATGAAAGGAATATCAGAGAATTCCTGTCCATAGCTTTATATGGTTGCTCCTTCAGTTTTTACCACTTCCTCAGTTTTTGTTCCTTCTTATCAGGGTTGTCCTCTGAAACTTCTAAAATGATCAAATCTAATACCGTAACTAATCATTTTGAGCCTTCCTTAAAAGCTAGGCTAAGAATTTACTTCCAATTCTATTTCCTATCTCAATTTATGGTCAGTAACATTGTCCAAATGATCTCATAGAATATTATCAGTTAGCAATATGGTACAAATAATATGAAATTAGCAATATAAATTTCCTGAAATTTAAATTTTAAAAATATTTGCTCTCTTATTATCAGATTCCCTTGGGGAAACTTAACCCCCACACACACCCCCACATAATAAATTGCCCCTTCTGGTTTTTATTCTGCCACTGAAATTTTAGTAGCTTCTTTAGCATTCCCTAATCCAACCTCAAATCTCACACTTGGGTATACAGATTGAAAAGCTCCTTGCATTCTAGGCAAAAATAAATGAAAAGAGACCTACACTAACACACATGCTTGCAGTATTTTCAAATATTAGGATGAAAATAATATTACAAGCACAAAGGTAGGAAAATGGGTTAATTACAAAATGACAAAAATCAGGCTGATTTGGATTTCTTTTGCAATATTAAGTATAAGAGGACAATGAGTAAAGTCTATAGCAATAATGAGAAAAGATTGTATTTTTGGAATTTTATACCCAGCTATTTTTATATGTGAGGGTAAAGGAAAGGCATTTTCTTATATGTAATGACGTATCTTTTTCTTGATAAAATCACTGATAGATGAAGCAAAATTTAGAGCTCAAGAATGGGGAAATACAAAAAACAAAGCTAAATATGATTAATTGTGGTTGATCTGGATATATAACTAATCTTGAAAGAGACAATATGTGATGTAAATACAACACAATAGCAATAATCTAGACTTTTCACCTCAGACTTTGTTAACCAGGGCTGAGAACATGAATGTAAAAAGAATGGGGCTGAGCATGAAACCAGCCCAAACAAAGCTAGATGTAAGCAATTGTGATACATCTTGTTAATAACTTATCTTTAGAAAGAAGTTTTATGGTGTGAATATAATAACACAATAATAACCTAGACCTCAAATCTCAGATATTGTTATGAAAAACTGAAAACTAGGTGGGGGAGGAGGACATGGGGTTAAAATATGTCGTAACAACAATGGCATATATAGAGAGAAGAGGAGTATTTAATTAATGGCATTGTTTAGAACTGCTAGTGCATGGTAATAATAAAAAGCAGACCAACTTTAAGTTGATTTTATTCCTGTTTTTAAATTCTGTTGACGACAAAGAAAATTTTCCTCTATTCTTCTAGGTTCTTCTGGCTGGTCTAAGAATTAATGAGATAGATTAACAGGAGAAAAATCAAATTTAATTTTGTGTGTACAGGAACCCCATATACATGAGAGGTTCAGAGATAGAAAGGTAAAGTGAGGTAGGTATGCCATCCTTAGCTAAGGAATGGGGTAGGGTCCTGGTGCTCTCAAGGGCAGGAGGGTCATTCACAGGAAGATAAAAAGAAGAGCAGATACTGGGTAATTAGATGTTTGTCCTGCCATATAGATGGGGCCACTAAGATAAAACTGATCTCTGGTAATAACTTTTTTTCTGGGAAAAATCCCCAATTTGAGTTCTTCTAGGTAGTTAAGAAAGGGGCAGTAGTTTCTCTGTAGCTCACAGTAATCCTCATACCAAAGTAGCACATTTTAGGGACGCCTATTCTGAACTTTTACAGTTCTTTAAACCATTTAAATTTCCTAAGCCCATTCACACTGCTCCCACTGACCACCCTCTCCTTCTATGCCAATGGTCCTAAACAGGGAGAATTTAAATATATTGCTTAATATCAACTTTAACAGAAAGCAATATAAGTTTAAAAATGCCTTTAAAGGTGACCACTAATAGAATTTAAAAGAAGTTCCAACACATTGGAAAATTTAAAGTACAGGGGAAGCGGGGAAACGTCTAGTAAATGGCTGTGGAGTGACATGATTATGTGAACCACACAACAGATAATAATCATAATAACTGGATAAAATATTTTTAAATGCAATGAATTAAAGGTACTGGAAAGCAAAGGAAATAGAAGCCAGAAGAAAGTTTTCTATTGAAAAACTGCAGCTAGAAGGGGTGATTGCAAGGTTATACTTGACTTGAGAAGAGCTTGGCCTGAAGGTCATTCCTAATCCCCAAGGCTACAGAGCTGGGAAAACATAGATGTAAATCAGTCTAACTAGCTAAGGTGCCAGATTAGACTTCATAGTTGAAAAAGCAGCTGGAAATATAGGAGAAATTCTGAGTGGGACAATAATAAAGAGTAAGACCCCGAAGCTAAATTCCTGGGTGACAGATAAACCCATGTATGGAGTAGCCTCCAGGGGACATAGCAAAAAATACGGAGACTTGTAAAATAGAGCTTCACAGAGTAAGAGCTGTGAATTGCCTTTTTTTTTTTTTTTTAACCAAATGCATTTCCCAATTGTGTGCAGTTTGAGCAAGATAAAGTTGAAAATTTAGGGCTTGAAGTGTTAGAGAACAGAGCCTGAGAATTGTATATTATCTTGAGATGGGGGAAGTGGGCTCCCTAGAAGCAAGAATACTTTAGAGTGAGTCCTCAAATATGAGTATAATGTCTGTCCAAATCCTTGGATGACTGAAATTATACAGGCACAAGTTGTGCCCCAAGCTAATATAGGAGTAACCATAAACTGTAAGATTAGAACAGATACATCAGCAGCTACATAACTCAGAGCATACTAAATTTTCAATTTGAATTTAGGCAAGTGAATTACCTAGAGAGAATTAGGCAAGAGAATAAAAAGACAACAATCTGCAGATGAACACAACAGAATTCTAAGTCACTACACCATATTATTCTATAGTGTCTAGTTTCCAACCAAATATTACTAGACATTCAAAGAAACAGGAAAGTGTGACCCATACTCAGGAAAAGTGGAAGTCAATAGAAAATGACTTCAAGTGGGTCCAGATGTTGACCTAGCAGACCAAGACTTCAAAGCAACTACTATAAATATATTCATAGAATTAAAGGAAAATATGTTCAGTGAACTAAAAATAAATGTTCTTCTTGGTCAAAATTTTTTGGCAGTTTTGGTCCTTTCCTGTTCCCTGTAAATTTTAGAATTCGTTTGTCAATTTCTGCAAAAGACGCTGCAGGGGTTTTGATAGGGATTATACAGAAACTATAGATCAGTTTGATATCCTAACAATACTGAGTCTTCAAATCTATGAACATGGGATGTCTCTTTCCATTCACACTTGGTTCTCTGTATTCTTGACTTATACACCCATGAATTCAACCAATTGGGGTTTGAAAATACATGAAAAAAATGTCAGAAATTTCCAAATATCAAAACTTGAATTTGCTGTGCACTGGCAACTCTTTACATAGCCTTTACATGTGGTTACAGCTATTTACATAGCCCTTACATTGTATTAGGTAATATAAATAATCTGGAGATTATTTAAAGAATATGGGATAATGTGTGTAGGTTATATGCAAATACTACACCATTTTATGTAAGATATTTGAGCATCCTCAATTTTGGTATCTGAAACTGGGCTCTGGAAACAATCTCCTGAAAATACTGGAAGACAGCTATATTTAGATCTTCTCTAATTTTTCTCAAAAATGTTTTGTAATTTTTAGTGTACAAGTCTCCCACTGCTTTTGTTAAATTTATTGCTAAGTATTTTGTTCTTTTTGTTGCTATTATGAATGGAATTGTATTCATTTCATTTTCAGATTGATTATTGGTAGTATATAAGATTGATTTTTGTAAATTGATCTTATAACCTATGATTTTGCAGAATTCCTTTCTTAGTTCAAATAATTTTTTTGTATGTGGATTCCTTAGACTTTTCTACAAACAGGATCATATCACATATGCAGGTAAATAAAGAGTTTTACTTCTTTCCTTACCATCTGGATGTCTTTTCTTGTTTGATTGTACTGGCTGGAACATCCAGTTGGATGCTGGATAGAAATTGAGAGTAGATATCCTTGCCTTGTTCCTAATCTTACAGGGAAAGCATTCAGACTCTTACCATGAAGTACAATATTAACTGTAAGCTTTACAGAGATTCCCTTTATCAAGTTGAGGAAGTTTTTTTCTATTTCTCATTTGTTGAGAATGGGCACTGGATTTTGGTCAAATGCTTTTTCTGTGTCTATTGGGATGATCATGTGGATTTTGTCTTTTATTCTCAAAACCTGCTGTATTACATTCATTATTTTCTTCTTTGCACTCTTTCTTCTCTTGTTCAGTGTCTCCTTTTATTTTTCTTAGTGTTTTCCAGGACCTCTAATAATCTGTTAATCAGTGGTGGTGATAAGGGTCAGCTTTATCTTATTTATGATATTACAGGAAACACATTTAAAGTTGGTTTACTATGTAAGTTTTTGCTGTTGGTTCACCAAGCAGGGATAGGTCCCTTTATTCCTTAGACTTTTATGAACTTTTAATAATAAATACTGTGAGGTCGGATCTTAACAAATGGCACCGCGAAACAGAGGAAAGCTTCAAGTGAGCGCTCCCGGGCGAGGTTCACTGGTCCAAGAGAAAGGGGCCAGAGAAGTCGCACCCGGGTGAGGGTTGGGCAAGATTTTATAGGGGAAGAAGGGAAAGGGGTGTGGTGAATCTGGGAGGGCTCAGGGTATTCCTTATTTGGTTGTCTTTTCGGGTATCCTGGGGGACCGTTAGTCCCGCCCCTCGAAAGGAGGGAAGACTGGGCCGGGTTCAAAGTCCCCAGGTCAGTTCCGGGAACTAGGTGGTCCGGAAAGTTTCGGTCTGATGCAACCTGTGAATCTGATTGTGTTCCCCTGCCTCAGGCCAGTTGGCCTTACAAATACTACTTAACTTTATCAAATACTTTTGCATCATTTGCCATAATCATTTTGTAACAGGGAAGAGCCAAATCTGACTACATGTTGGATCTTTCTTTTACTTTAATCTTTGCTTTCCTCTGCTTTTGTTCACTAAAAGGATACTGTCTATACATAATGGCCTGCCTCAGGGAACCCTGCCCCTCTGCCTGAATGTTAAACCAAAGTGCCTTTGTTCAGGGAAGTATGCTGACCCTGTCCACCGGTGGATGGCTGCAAGAAAGAAGAAATTGACCACCCCCCCCAACCCCCGCCCGCCCAATGCTGGCCATTCCAGGGGATATTAGCAAAACTTATGGCCTTTTTGCTTCACTTCCCCATCTCCTCCCCCTCTCTGTTCTATAAAAGAAACTGACATCCAAACCCCGATAAGATGGTTTTTCAGAGACACTAGTCTGCCATCTTCTCGGTCTGCCGGCTTTCCAAATCAAGTCGTATTCCCTGCCTCAACACCTCGTCTCCGATTTATTGGCCTGTCGTGCAGCAAGCAGAGTGAGCTTGGACTAGGTAACAATTTCAGTTTTATATTTCAATATATGAATATGGTGAATTACACTGATAGATTTTGCTGATGCTAAACCATTACATTCTTGGGATAAAAATCCAAATGATGTAATTTTGAAATGTATTATTGGAGTTGGTTATTTTTTAAAGTAATTTTATACCCACATTCATAAGTAATATGAGCAGTATATACTTTTCTTTTTCTACTGTTATCTGGTTTTGGAATCATGATTACACTAGCCTCAGGCAATAAACTGAGCAGATTTGTAATCTGTTAAATATTCTTGGCCCTTAGCTTTTTGGAAGGAGGTATCTTTGGCCACCATTTCAGTTTCTCTAATGTTCACTTACTTGTTCAAGTTTTATTTTTATTTTATCAAATTTGTCGCTTTGTATTCTTCTAGATATATCCATTTAATCCAGGTTCAATCGAGCAAATGACCAACTGGCAATATTCCAAGAAGTTGCAGTCCTGGGGGAGGGGTACTATATTGATTAACTGGGATTCTGTCATTCATAATAGCTACTGTAAAATATAATTCAGTAGAAGCATTAATTTCTCCCTTACTCCATCCTCACAGGGAATGTCAGATTTCATACCACAGTAGAATACAACATTTCAGTGTTGTAATTAGATGTGACAGAAAACTACAACTGAAGAATCATGTGATAAATCAGAAATTGTAGTGCCTAGATTCTAAGTAAATGTGAAGGAAGGAAAGGCACATTAAGATTATGGTAGAGGCAGAAAAATGCCTCTGGGATTGTGGCAAAGACTGGAAAGAATGGGACCAGGGTGAAGTGAAGGCATCGGGGTAGTTTCCCTGAGGGCAAGGGCTGTGTAGCCCCAGCTCCACTCACAGGTGCCTGGAATAAGGGTGTTTAATGACGCTGTTAATGGGTAAATTGAAGGCTGGGGGAGAAAGAGAGAGAGAGCGTGCGCTTTTCCACTAGCAGCCAGTTGTGTGATCTTGGACAAGGGCTTACACTTTGTGTGACTATTTCATCGTTTGTAAAAAGAGAATTGCTTTTTTCCTCATCAGGATTGAAAGGGCTAATTTATGCAAAGCATCTATCCCTGTGCCTACTTTGTTTAAGCATTTCATAATTGCCAGTTAAAAGAAATTTCCCTTTTCTGTATTATAAAATTGCCAGGAATTTTTGCTGGTAGTCAGGAAACTTTTTTTTTCAGCATATCTTCCTCCTTTGCCAAGACTGTTACAAACCAGTAACCCCGGGGTGATCAAAAAGGGCCTGTTCTTGAGAAGAAAATCCTGTTCTTTAAATTCTGTAGCTTCTGTATGGAAACGTCCATTTGTTGTGGTACTGGCCATCTTGGGCGCCTCTACCTACCCCTTTGTAGGAGAAGGCTAATCTGCTTACATGTTTTCAGTGAAGGCAGTCTAGTCCTAGTCCTGGATTCTCTTTGTGTACTTGTATGTTGAGGATCAGGTAGGAACTTATGCCTTTCATTGTTTTTAAGAACTACAGTGAATGTAAACTACTCAGAGCAGGGATTTTGTTTCAGCAGTCATTTTATTCTTAGCACCTGTAATAGTAATTGGTAGGAAGTGATACTGAATACTTTCTATGATTCTCAGCCATTGCTTTATTTTAAAATTTATTTTATTTCCCTAGACTTTCCTTGTTTTTGACGACCTTGACAGTTTCAGGTGTACTCGTCAGGTATTCTGTAAAAGGTCCCTGGGATTTATCTGATGTTTTTCTCATGATTAGACAGGGGTTATGAGTTTTTGGAAAGAAGGCCATAGAGGTACAGTATCATTTTCATCACATCATATCATGGGTGCATATTACCATCATGACTTATCACTGTTGATGTTGACTTTTGTTAAGTTTCTCCACTGTAAAGTTACTCCACACCCCATACCCCGATCTGTACTCTTCGGAAAGTAGTCACTATTTGCAGCCCACACTTAAGGAGTGGGGGAGGGTTTTACTCCACTTCGAGGATGAAGTGTATACATAAATTATTTGGAATACTTCTGCATGGGAGATTTGGGTCTTCTTCTGTATTTATTCAAACAATTAGTATTATATTAGTTTCTTATAACTGCTCTAACAAAGTACCACAAACGGGGTGACTTAAAATCATAGAAATGTAGCCGATCACAGTTCTGGAGACTAGAAATCTGAAATCAAGGTGTTGGTGGGGTTGGTTCCTTCCGTGGGCTCTGAGGGAGAATCTGTTCCATGTCGCTCTTCTAACTTCTCATGTTGGCTGGAAATCCCTGATGTCCTTTTGTTTGTACATGTATCATTCCAATCTCTGGCTCTGTCTTCACATGGCATTGTCACCTTTGTCTCTATGCCCAAGTTTCCCTTGCCTTTGGGGGACAGCAGTCATTGAATCAGGGCCTACTCTAATGACCTCATCTTAATTACTTACATCTGCAAAGACCCTATTGAAACTGTGGGTTGAATCCATTTCACCTGCCTTCACTCATCAAGGTTGTTTTAAGACTTACATGCTCCCCAAGCTGCACGTAGCCTAAACAATAATATGTTTGCTTGAATTATTTTCCAGGAACTTGGAGTCAACTGCGCCTAGTTCAGCTAGGCTGAGAGTCAGCTGTGTCTAGTTTAAGCTGAGGTGGTTGAGACTGGATAGGAGCCCTGACCCTTCAACTGGGCATGCGTGAGTGTCCCGCTCGTGACGTATTTTTACATCAGAGGGCTGAAAACTCCACCCTCAGCACGTTCAGAGACCCATAACCTAGTCACACTTGTGCAGGACGATTACCGCACCTTTTTCCAATTACCTTTCCTCACGCCTCCCATGCTCCCCACGCCTCAGACCTCCCTGCTGCTTTATTCGTTATCCTATAAATATCCCCCAAGCTCCTTACTTCCAGGAGGCAGATTTGGGATTTGTTCTCCGTCTGTTAGCTCGGCTGCCTTGCAAATAAACCCTCTCTTCACTATGATCCTTCATGTCTCAGTGTCTTGGCTTGCCGTGCATCTGGAAAAATGAACCTGGTTTGGCAACACTGTTTCCAGGTAAGGTCACCCTCGCAGATCTGAGTGAAGTGAGGTAGTCTAAGATATGCGGCTGTCCATGAGAAAAATGTTCCAGGCAGAGGAAATTACAAGAGCAAAGTTTCTGAGGTAAGAATGTACTTAGAGGATTCCATGAACATTAGGAGATGACAGTGGCTGCAGCAGAGTAAGCAATGGGAAGATGAGTAGGAAATAAGATGAGAGAGGTAGTAGAGATCAGATTATACAAAGCTGTGTAGGCCATGTTGACAATTTTGGCTTTTCTTGGGAGTGAGCTGGGAAGCCACTGGAAGGTTTAAGCAGAGAAATGATATGATCTGACTTCGGCTTTGATTTTTAAGTTTTAATTTTTTTATAGACATATAATTGACGTAAAATATGAGTTTCAGGTATAATGCATAATGATTTGATGTTTGCATGCATTATGAAATGATCATCATGATAAGTCTAGTCCTCTGCCCCCATACAGTTATAACAATGTTTCCTTATGCTGTATATTACATCCCCATGACTTACTGTAAAACTGGAAGTTTCACTTCTTAATCACCTCCACCTGTTTCGCCCCTCCCCCACTGGCAACCACTGGTTTGTTTTCTGTATGTCTGATCCTGTTTTTATTTTGGTTTGTTTTGCTTTTACGATTTCGCATATAAGTGAGATCATATGGTATTTGTTTTTCTCTGACTTATTTCACTTAGCATAACACTTTCTGATCCACCCATGTTGTCAAGAATGGCAAGATTTCATTCTTTTCTTTTTTATACTTTATTGTACCTATATACAACATCATCTTTATCCGTTTGTCTATTGATAGACACTTAGATTGCTTCCATATCTTGGCTATTGTAAATAAGCTGCAGTGAACCTTAGAGTGCAGATATCTTTTTGAATTAGTGTTTTTATTTTCTTCAGGTAAATACCCAGGAGTAGAATTGCTGGATTGTACAGCAGTTCAATTGTTAATTGACATCGGAGAGTGTGATGCCTCCAACTTTGATGTTCTTTCTCATGATAGTTTTGGCTTCAGAGTCTTTTGTGTTTCCATACAAATTTTAGGATTATTTGTTCTAGTTCTGTGGAAAATACTATGGATGTTTTGATAGTGATTGCATTGAGTCTGTAGATGACTCTGGGTAAGAATACTCATTTTAACAATATAATATTTTCCAGTCCATGAGGACAGTTTATCTATCCATTTGTTTGTGATGTCTTCAATTTCATTCATCAACATCTTATAGTTTATTTCTAGGTATTAAATTCTCTTTGGTGCAATTGTAAGTGGGATTGTTTTCTTATTTTCTCTTTCTAATAGTTCATCTTTAGTGTATAGAAATGCAAGAGGTTTCTGAATAGTAATCTAGTATCCTGCGACCTTGGTGAATTCATTTATTAATTCTAATACTTTTGGGGTGAAGACTTTAGGGTTTTCTAAATAAAGTATGTCATCTGCAAATAGTGCAGTTTTACCTTTTCCCTTCCAATTTGGATACCTTTTTATTTCTTGTCTGATCACTGTGGCTAAGACTTCCAGTACTATGTTAAATATGAGTGGCAAGAGTGGGCATTGTTGTCTTGTTTCTGAATTTAGTGGGAAAGGCTTTCGGCTTTTCAGCATTTAGTATGATGTTGGCTGTGGGTTTGTCATAAATGGCCTTTATTATGTTGAGATATGTTCCCTCTGTGCCTACTTGGTGGAAAATTTTTATAAATGGATGTTGAATTTTGTCAAAAGCTTTTTCTGTATCTGAGATGACCATATGGTTTGTACGCTTCGATTTATTACTGTGTATCTCACTGATAGATTTGCAGATATTGAACCATATTTGCATTCCTGGGATAAATCCCACTTAATCGTGGTGTATGAATTTTTAATGTATTGTTGAATTTGGTTTGCTAATATTCTCTGAAGAATTTTTGCATCTGTGTTCATCAGTGATATTGGCATGTATTTTATTTTTTGTGATGAGTGACTTGGCCTGGTTTTGGTATTAGGGTGATGCTTGCCTTGTAAAATGAATTCAGAAATATTCCTTTCTCTTCAATGTTTTGGAATAGTTTGAGAAGGATAGGTGGTAACTCTTCTTTAAATGTTCCATAGAATTCAACTGTAGAGCCATCTGGTCCTGGAGTTTTGTTGTTAGTTTTTTATGACTGATTCAATGTTATTATTGGTAATCAGTTTACTCATATTTTCTGTTTCTTCCTGATTCAGTCTTGGGAGCTTTTATATTTCTGGGAATTTGTCCATTTCTTCTAGGTTGTCCATTTTATTGGGGAATAATTGTTTATAGTCATCTCTTCTGATCCTTTGTATTTCTGTAGTGTCGGTTGTAATGTATCTTCTTTCATTTCTGATTCTATTTATTTGGGCTCTCTCTTTTTTTCTTGACGAGCCTGGATAAAGGTTTATCAATTTTATCTTTTCAAAGAACCAGCTCTTAGTTTCATGTATTTATTTATTTTTAGTCTCTATATCATCTATGTCCACAATGATCTGTATTATTTCTTTCCTTCTACCAACTTTAGGTTTTGTTTGTTCTTTTTCTTGCTCCTTTAGTCATAAGGTTAAATTGTTTGGTTGAGATTTTTCTTGTTTCCTGAGGTAGGCTTGTATTGCTATAAACTTTCCCTTTAGAACTTCCTTTCTGCCACAAACCATATATTTTGGATTGTCCTGTTCCCATTTTCATTTGTCTCCAGGCATTTTTAAATTTCCTCTTTGATTTCTTCAGTGACCCATTGGTTGTTTAGTAGCATTTTGTTTATCATCCACATGTTTGTGTTTTTTGCAGTTTTTTCCCTTGTAGTTGATTTCTAGTCTCATAGCATTGTGGTTGGAAAAGATGCTTGATGTGATTTCAGTCTTCTTAAATTCATTGAGATTTGTTTTATAGCCTAGCATGTGATCTATCCTGGATGATGTTCCATGTGCACTTGAAAAGAATGTGTATTCTGCTGCTTTTGGATGGAATATTCTACATATATCAAGTTCACTTGGTCCAATGTGTCATTTAAAGCTGTGTTTCCTTATTGATTTTCTGTCTAGATTGTCTGTCTATTGATAAAATTGGGTTTTAAAGTTCCCTATTATTATGTTAATATCAATGTCTTTCCTTGGGTTTGGTAATATTTGCTTTATGTATTTCGCTTTATGTATTTAAGTGCTCCTATATTGTGTGTATATATACTTACAGTTATATCTTCTTGTTGAATTTACCCCTTTATCATTATGTAATGTCCTTGTCTCTTGTTACAGTCTTTGATTTAAATTATATTTTGTCTGATCTGAGTACTGCTACCCCAGGTTCTTTTCATTTCTATTTGCAAGCAATAGCTTTTACCATCCCCTCACTTTCAGTCTGTGAGTGTCTTTAGATCTGAAGTAAGTCTCTTGTAGGCAGCATATATATGGGTATGGTTGTTTTTGTTGTTGTTCTAAATCCATTCAGCCAGGACTTCCCTGGTGGTCCAGTGGTTAAGACTCTGTGCTCCCAGTGCAGGGGGCATGGGTTCGATCCCTGATCAGGGAACTAGATCTTGCATGCCACAACTAAAAGAGCCTGCATGACACAACTAAAAGAGCCTGCATGCTGCAACTAAAGGTCCCACAGTGGCAACGAAGATCCTATGTGCTGCAATGAAGATCCTGCATGCTGCAACTAAGACTCAGCACAGCCAAATAAATAAATTTTTATTTATTTATTTTTTGCAGTACGTGGGCCTCTCACTGTTGTGGCCTCTCCCATTGTGGAGCACAGGCTCTGGATGCACAGGCTCAGCGGCCGTGGCTCACGGGCCTAGCTGCTCCATGGCATGTGGGATCTTCCCGGACCAGGGCACGAACCCGTGTCCCCTGCATTGGCAGGCGGACTCTCAACCACTGAGCCACCAGGGAAGCCCATAAATAAATATTTTAAAATAAATAAGTAAATCCATTCAGCCACTCTATGACTTTTGATTGAGGAATTTAGTCAATTTATTGTTAAAGTGATTATTGATATGTTCTTACTACCATTTTGTTCATTGTTTTCTGATTGCTTTTGTAGTTCTTTTTTTTCTTCTTTTTCTCTCTTTCCATGTGATATGATGACTATTTTTAGTATTATGTTTGGATTCCTTTTCTGTTTTGGCTTCCTTTTCTGTTTTGGATTCCTTTTCCTTTTTGTGTTTATCTATTATAGACTTGGTTTTTGGTTACCATGAGGTTTATATATAACAGCATATCTGATTATTTTAAGTTGATGAATTCTAACAACGCTGCATTTTTATTCCTCCCCCACCATGTGTAATTTTTAAAAATTATTTAATTAATTTGGCTGTGTTGGGTCTTTGTTGCTGCGTGTGGGCTTTTCTCTAGTTGCGGCGAGCAGGGGCTACTCTTCATTGTGGTGCGTGGGCTTCTCATTGCGGTGGCTTCTCTTGTTGCAGAGCAGAGGCTCTAGATGCGCAGGCTTCAGTAGTTGTGGCATGTGGGCTCAGCAGTTGTGGCTTGCGGGCTCTAGAGCTCAGGCTCAGTAGTTGTGGCACATGGGCTTAGTTGCTCTGCGGCATGTGGGATCTTCCTGGACCAGGGCTTGAACCCATGTCTCCCACATTGGCAGGCAGATTCTTAACCACTGTGCCACCAGGGAAGTCCCTTGTGTAATGTTTTTGACAACATATTTCACATCTCTTTGTTTTGTGTATCCCTTAACTACATATCGTGGATATAGATGATTTTACTTTTTAATTTTAATTTTTACTAGATTTATAAGTGATTAATATACTTAACTATTGTATATTTGCCTTTACCAGTGAGATTTTTTTCTTTTATAATTTTTAATAATTTTCATATTTCTATTTGTGAACTCCCCCACCCCCACTTAGAGAAGTCCCTTTAATATTTCTTTTAAAGCTGGTTTTGTTGTGCTGAATTCTTTTAGCTTTTGCTTGTCTGTAAAACTCTCTTTCCTTCAAATCTGAATGATAACCTTGCTGGGTAAAGTATTCTTAGTTGTAGGATTTTTCATTTCCTCACTTTGAATATATTGTGCTACTCCTTTCTTGCCTGAAAACTTTCTGCTGAAAAGTCAGCTGAGAGTCTTATGGGAGTTCCCTTGTACGTAACTAGTTGTATTTCTCTTGCTGCTTTTAAAACTCTGCGTTTAGGGGCTTCCCTGGTGGCGCAGTGGTTGGGAGTCCGCCTGCCAATGCAGGGGACACGGGTTCGTGCCCCAGTCTGGGAAGATCCCACATGCCGCATAGCGGCTGGGCCCGTGAGCCATGGCCGCTGAGCCTGCGCGTCCGGAGCCTGTGCTCTGCAACGGGGAAGGCCACAACAGTGAGAGGCCCGCGTAACGCAAAAAAAAAAAAAAAAAAAAAAAAAAAAAAAACTCTGCGTTTATGTTTAATTTTTGCTATTTTAATTATAATGTGTCTTGGACTTCTTTGGGTTCATATTGTTTGGCACTCTGTTTTTCCTGGTTCTGGATGTCTTTTTCCCATATAAGGGAAGTTTTCAGCCATTACTTCTTCAACTAATTTCTCTGCCCCTTTTCCTTCTTTCTGGGACCCCTATAATGTATGTATGTATAGTATGCTTGATGCTGTCTCAGAGGTCTCTTAAAACTATCCTCATTTAACAATTTTTTTCCTTTTTTACTGTTCACCTTGGATGATTTTCACTATTCTGTCTTCCATTTGCTAATCCATTCCTCTGTATCATGTAATCTGCTGTTGATTCCTTCTAGTGTATTTTTTACTTCAGTTATTGTATTCTTCAGCTCTGTTAGGTTCTTTATGATTTCTCACTTTGTTAAAATTCTCAGTATGTTCATCTATTCATCTCCTTAGTTCATTGATCATCTTTATGATTATTACCTTGAACTCTTCGTTGGGTGGATTACCTATCTCTACTTTAATTCTTTTTCTGATGTTTTTGTCTTGTTCCTCTGTTTGGAAGATATTCCTCTGTCTCTTCATTTTGCCTAGTTCTATGTGTTTATTTCTATGTATTAGGTAGGTCATTTATGTTTCCACATCTTGGAGAAGTGGTCTTATGTAACAGAAGCCCTATGAGACATACTCCCTTCTGTTATGAGTATATAGCTCATACCAGAGCTATATGCTCTAGGAGTACTCACTATGTGGGCTGCGTGGGCCCTTCTGTTGTGGCAGGGCCAACTACTGTGGACACCCTGGTAGGTAATGTTGGCCCCTGCCCAGCTGGCTGCCGGTCCCTGCCTTTTGTGGTCACTGCTGGCCTGTTGGTCAGCAGGGCCAGGTCCTGGGGTGGATGGCTGTGTGGCCTGGAGGGTCCTGGGGTTGGTGCTGGCCTGCTGGTGGGTGGGTAAGCCCCCAGCACTAATAGACTAGAGGGAGGACTCCAGAATGGTGCTTGTCAGCACCAGTATCCTTAGGGTAGAATGAGTTCCCCCAAATGGCTGCTGTCTGCATCTGTCTCCAATGGGATTCCCAGTTGCCTCCTACCTCTCCAGGAGGCTCTCCAAGATCAGTGAGTAGGTTTGACCTAGGGTCCGTTCAAGTTACTGCCTGTGTGCTGGGCCTCAGAGCACGTGAGATTTTGTGCATGCCCATTAAGAGTGCAATCTCTGTTTCCTACAGCCCTCCAGCTCTCCCATAGACAAGTCCTACTGGCCTTCAAAGCAGGAAGTTGCAGGGGCTTGTCTTTTCCATGCAGAATCCCTGGTTTGGGCAGCCCATGTGAGGCTCCATACCCTTGCTCCTTGGGGAGAACCTCTGCAGTTGTGAATATCTTCCCATTTGTGGGTCACCTTCCTGGGAATGTGGGTCTTAACTATACCATGTTTCTGCCCCACCTACCTATCTTGTTGTGGCTCCTTCTTTATATCTTTAGTTGTGGAAATTTTTTAATGCTAGTCTTTAGGTTGTTCTCATAGATGTTTGCTCTGTAAGTAGATGTAATTTTGTTGTGCTGATGGAAGGAAGTGAGCTCAGAGTCTCTGTACTCCACCATTTTGGCCGCCAGTCTGGCTTAGATTTTTAAAGGATCACTCTGACTGCTATATTGAGGATAGATCTTAGAAAGTAGGAGAGGTGCTGGGGATGTAACTGTGAACAAAAGTAGACATTCTAATGATCTGAGCCCTTGAGGAACATATAGAGTAGCATTAGGTAAGCAAAAGAGAAAAAAACAATCTCATAAATAAAAGTAAAATTATCATGTGATAAATGCAATGAGAATGCCTAACAGGGGACCTCTGTAGTTAGTAGGAGAGAGTTCTGCAAATGGTGTTCTGGGGAGTGTTTGCGCTGAGAGTTGAAAAATGAACAGCAGCTGGTTGAAGGGTGAGAAGGAGCTAGGCAAAAGGTCCTCCATGTAGATTATGTGCTTATTTACTTTTGAGGTTTAAACTGTTACCTGGATTGTCAATCTAAAGTGGCAGTTCTTAAAGCACAGTTTGTGCATCTTTGGAGGGCTCTATGAGATCCTTTGGGACATCTTCAAAGCCAAAACTATTTTCATTAAATCTTACCAGGTGTTGCTTGCCTTCTTCACTCTAATTTTCTCCAAGTGTATAGAGTGTGAAAAGTTCACTGATATGGTTTCAGATACCACATTGCAACTGATTGTTAAGAAACTATCCCTGGTTGAGTTCTGGTGTGGTATCAAAGAAAAATATTCACAATTATCTGAAAAATTTATTGAAATACTTTTTCAGTTACCTGACTGTGTGAGGCCAGATTTTCTTCACATACTTCAACCAAAGTGATCTATTCCAATACACTGAATGCAGTAGCAGGCATGAGACTCCAGCTTAACAGGGACAGACAGTAAAGAGATTTGCAGAAATCCACTCTTCTTGCTGATTTTTCTTTTGAAAATATATTCTTTATAAAAATATATGCAATGTGTTTATTGTTATTTAAATGAACTAGTATGTACATGTATTAATTTCTCAGTTTTAATTTATAATGCGGTAAGTATAGATATAACCCATACAAACAAAAGCTTTTGGGGGTCCTCAATAATTTTTGAGTCTTGATACTAAAAAGTTTGAGACCCTCTGATCTAGATTATAAATTGTCAGCAGCAATGGCAGGGTCCATTTCTATTCATCTTTGTCTCCCTAGGAACTAGCAGTGTGTAGCAAGTTATAAATTCTTTTGAAATTAATTACTTCATATATTCTACTCCTATACCTATAACCTAGCCTTAACCTCTTCTTCAGTCCTGTATTTTGATCTGTCTGTTAAACCATTCCACTTTAATTCCTCTTTGAATAGTACCTTTTATATGTAAAATTGAACTCATCAATGGAGTATCTCGTCCTCGTAACTTTTCTCTTTCATTTAAGATATTGATTTTTATCTGAAATAATTTTCATGGCTTTTCCAAAGAGTAAAACTGTAGTTACGGCCTACTTTTATAGGTTTTTCTTTTTCCACCTTCTTTTATAACAGTGGTTCTCAAATATTTTGTGCATCCGAATCACATGGAGGTTTGTTAAAACACAGATTTCTATGTTTCTGATTCTGTAGGCCTGAGATGGGACCTGAGAATTTGAATCTCTAACAAGTGATGCTGATGCTCCTGGTCTGAAGACATACTTTAGGAACTACTGATGTATAACATTTTAGCTGAAATACTCACCAATCATCACATATGCCTTGTGTTTCCTTACTCTATATTTTGCTCATATACTTACTCTGTGCTTATGTAACTCCTCTCTGTTGAAGACTCAGTCTAAATCTTTTGGCTTTTACTTTCTGTTTTAGATGTAACTCTTCTGAGAGTCCTTTGAACTCCTGTACTACTCAGTTTTTGTATTCACATTTTCTTTTATTGCCTTGCATAGTGCATATATATTATTTTCAGTTGTCTTTTCCTTTTTTAAAACAGTGAGGTAGGGCTTCCCTGGTGGCGCAGTGGTTGAGAGTCTGCCTGCCAATGCAGGGGACACGGGTTCGTGCCCTGGTCCGGGAGGATCCCACATGCCGCAGAGCGGCTGGGCCCATGAGCCATGGCCGCTGAGCCTGCACGTCTGGAGCCTGTGCTCCATAACGGGAGAGGCCACAGCAGTGAGAGGCCCGCGTACCACAAAAAAAACAAAAACGAAAAACAGTGAGGTATTAAATATAGAAGTACACAAACCTTAAGCATGGAGCTCAGTGATTTTTTATGTAATCATCACCTAAATATAAAAATATAAAATATATCAGAAATATTCTATATGACTCCCTCATATCCTTCAGTCATATACCAGTATTCTTTTCATTTATCACTGTAGATCTTACAGTATGTACTCTTTTCTGTTTGGCTTCTTTTGTTAAACATTGTTTGTTTGAGATTCCTCCATATTGTTTCATGTTTTGGTAATTTATTCTTTTTTATTGCTGAGTTGTATTCTAATGTGTGACTCTACCATAATTAATTTATCTGTTCTACTTTTGAATGACAGTTGGATTGTTTCCAGTATTTGCTGTTATGAAATTACTGTCATCAACATTCTTGTATCATTTTTAGTGGACAGAAGTACTCATTTCTGTTGGGTGTATGCCCAGGAGTGGAATTTTTGTGTCACATATAGGCATATGTATATCTTTACTAGCTTTACTAGATGCTGCCAGACATTTTCCCAGAATAGTTTTACCAGCTATGTTTCTATCAGTAATATATGAGAGTTTTAATTGCTCCACATTCTTGCCATTTAGTATTGTCTATTTAATTTTACCATTGTGGGTTTAATTCGCATTTCCCATTGAATAATGATACTGAGCATTTTCTTATGTTTATTGGGCAGTTTCTTTTGTGTTTTAGTTAAGGATTTTTTGTTTTTTACTTTTTACCCATTAAAAAATAGTGTTGTTTGTCTTTTTTCTCATTGATTTACAAGAGTAGTTCTTAATGTTTTGGATATAATTCCATCCTTGAACATAGGCTTTGCAGATATATTATCTAGTCAGTGCTACCTTTTCACTCTTTTAATGTTGTACTTTGATCAAAAGAAGTTCTTAATTTAAATGAAGTCCAATTTATCAAATTTTTTTATGGTTAGTGCTTTTTCTGGTCTGCATAAGAAGTTTTTGCTCCAAGCTTATGAAAATACTTTCCTATGGTCTCTTCTAGAAGATTTATTGTTTTGGTTTGTACAGTACATCTGTGATCCACCTTGAATTAACTTTTGTATATGGTTGAGGGGTCACCTTTTCTCATATCATTTTTATATATTTATAACTATATTCATATTTATAAATGTTTATTTAGTTGCTCCAGCACCTTTGTTTAAAAGGGTGTCTTTTTCCACACTGAATTGCAGTTAGTGTCTTGGTAATAAAGTGACTGTGTGTGTGTGTGTGTGTGTGTGTGTGCGTGCCTATTTTTGTATTCTATTCTCTTTCTTCAATCTAAGGCAATACAATACTGTCTTAATTACCATAGCTTTATATAAGTGTTCATGCCCAGTAGTATAAGTCCTCCAGTTTTCCTGTTCTTTTGTATTTCCTTGGCCAATTTAGGACTTTTGTATTTCCATGTAAATTTTATATAGAAATTTTATGAATAGTTCCTACCCCAAAGTGTTTCTACCCCCAAACCCTTCTATTCCTAGTTTGCTGATATAGTATTTTAGTCATGAATGAATATTGAAATTTATTACATGTTTACATTTTTTTTTCCTGCACCTTTTTAGATAGGCGTAGGAAGTCTTGGGTTTTATCCTTTATTTTGTTAATGCAATGCAGTCATCTTGATTTATTCTCAAATGTTAAGCCATTCTTTCATTCCTGCTGTAAACCCTACTTTATTATGATATCCTATTCTTATTTATAATCAATTTTCATTAAATCTGCTAATATTTTGTCTAAGGTTCTTGTGCATATGTTCATGAGTGGTATTAGCCTGTAACTGTTTTTTTGTAGTGTTTTTCAGGTTTTGGTATGATAATGCTGACCTTATGAAATGATTTGGAAAGTGTTACTCTTTTCTCTGAAAGAGTTTGTGTAAGAGTAGTAGTGTTTTCCTTAAAAATGTTTGGAAGAATTTACCAGTGAAAATCTGGAACTAGACTTTTTATTATTATAGTTGTTGAGGAGTTTTAAATTATCATTTCAGTTTCTTCAATAGGTATAGGAATATTCAGATTTTATATCTTTTTGTGTCATTTTTGGTAAGTTGTAGTTTTCAAGTTTGTTTTTATCTAAATTTTCAAATTTATCGATAGAAATGATTATATTTTATCTTTTTAAAATCTGTAGGATCTGTAGGGACTGCTCTCTTTTTAAATTTCCATTATTGAAAATTTGTGAGGTTTTTTTCCCTTGTTTTTTCTCAGTCTCCCTAGGGTTTTTATTAGTTTAAATAAATAAATTTGTTTTATTTAATTTTTATATAATTTAAATTATATTTTATTTTGTTTATTTTGCTCTTATTTTTTTTCATGCAGCTTACTTTGCCATTTGTGTTCTAGCTCTTCTTGAGGTGGAAACTTTATGTATTTTTCAATATTTCTATTTTATTCATCTCCAGCTATAAATAACCATCTAAGCACTGCTTTGCTTTAGCTACATTTTTCAAGCTCTAACATGTTGGTTTTTCATTACTATTCACTTAAATTCCATTGTGTTTTTTTCTTTGACCCATAACTCAATTAGATTTGTGTTGCCTAATTTCTAAACATTTAGAGCTTTTCTAGTTACCTTTTTATTATTGAGTGCTTCTTAAATTTCATTATGGTCAGAGAGCATACTCTGTATGTTACAGTATTGTGAAATTTTTAATACTTGTTTTATGATCCAGCATATAGTCTGTTTTGTTAAATGATTCATTATCCCTCAAGTGGACATATATTGTCATTGGGTATAGTGTTCTATATGTCAGTTTTGTCTAGTTGGTTAACCATGTTCTTCAAATGTTTTATATCTTCACTGATTTTTTTTTTGTTTGTTTGCTTATTCTATCAGATATTCAGAGAGGTCTTAAAAATTTTTTTTTAATTTAGATGTAATTGACATTAGTTTCAGGTGTACAATATAATGATTTGATATTTAAATATGTTGCGAAATAATCACCAAAAAACTCTAGCTAAAATCTGTCACCATACATAGTTAATGCATTTTTTTCTTGCGATGAAAACTTAAGATATACTCTCTTTGCAACTTTTAAGTATACAATACAGTATTATTAACTATTGTCCCCATGCTGTATATAACATCCCCATCACTTATTTTATAGCTGGGAATTTATACTTTTTAACCCTTTTCATCTATGTAGCCTACTCCCCTTTCCTCACCTTTGGCAACCAGCAATTTGTTCTGTGTATCCATCAACTTGTGTTTGTTTGTTTGTTTTTAGGATCCACACATAAGTGAGATCATATGGTATTTGTCTTTCTCTGTCTGACTTATTTCACTTAGCATAATGTTCCCAAGTTTCCATCCATGTTGTGGCAAATGGCAGGATTTCTTCCTTTTTATGACTGAATTATATATACACCTCACATTAAATTTTCTTTATCCATTCATTTATTGATGGAAACTTAGGTTGCTTCCTTATCTTGGCCATTGTAAGTAATGCTGAAGTGAACATGGAGGGTGCATATATCTTTTCTAATCTGTGTTTTTATTTTCTTTGGATAAATATCCAGAAGTGGAATTGCTGGATCATATGGCAGTCGTATTTTTAGTTCTTGTGGAATCTTCATGCTGTTCTCCACAGTGGCTGCACCAGTCTGCATTCCACCAACAGTGCCTGATGTTTCCCTTTTCTCATGTCCTTGCCAACACTTGTTAATTGTCTTTTTTTTTTTGTGGTACGTGGGCCTCTCACTGCCGTGGTCTCTCCCGTTGCAGAGCACAGGCTCTGGACACGCAGGCCCAGAGGCCATGGATCACAGGCCCAGCCGCTCTGTGGCATGTGGGATCCTCCCGGACCAGGACACGAACCCGCGTCCCCTGCATTGGCAGGCGGACTCTCAACCACTGTGCCACCAGGGAAGCCCTAATTGTCTTTTTGATAATAGCCATTCTAACAAGTGTGAGATGATATCTCATTGTGGTTTTGATTTGCATTTCCTTGATTAGTGGTGTTGAGCATCTTTCTTCATATACCTGTTTGTCATATGTATGTCTTTGGAAAAATGTCTATTCAGATCCTCTGCCCATTTTTAATTGGATTGTTGTTGTTGCTATTGAGTTGGATGGTTTTTCATACATTTTGGATATTAACTCCTTATCAGGTACATGACTTGCACATATTTTCTTCCATTGAGTAGGTTGCCTTTTCAACCATGTTGATGGTTTCCTTTGCCGTGCAGAAGCTTTTAAGTTTGATGTCATTCCACATATTTATTTTTGCATTTATTGCCTTTGATTTTGGTATCAAATAAAAAAAATCATTACCAAGATTGATATCATGGAGCTTTATTCTTATTTTCTTTCTTTAGGAGTTTTATGGTTTCAGGTCTTATGTTAAAATCTTTGATCAGTTTTGAGTTAATTTTTGAGTATGGTGTAAGACGGCAGTCCAGTTTCCTTCTTTTGCACGTGGCAATCCAGTTTTCCCAACACCATTTATTGAAGAGACTGACCTTTCCCCATTGTATATTCTTGGCTGCTTTGTTATAAATGTATTGACCAGATATATGTGTGGGTTTATGTCTGGGCTCTTTATTTGGTTCCGTTGAACTATGTATCTGTTTTTTTTTTATTGGAGTAGAGTTGATTTACAATGTTGTGTTAGTTTCTGCTGTACAGCAAAGTGAATCAGTTATACACATACATATATCCAGTCTTTTTTAGATTCTTTTCCCATATAGGTCATTACAGAGTACTGAGTAGAGTTCCCTGTGCTATACAGTAAGTCCTAATTAGCTATCTGTTTTATATATCGTAATGTGTATATGTCAGTCCCAATATCCCAATTTATCCCTTCCCCCGCTTTCCCCCCAGTAACCATAAGTTTGTTTTCTACATCTGTGACTCTATTTCTGTTTTGTAAATAAGTTCATTTGTACCCTTTTTTTAGATTCCACATATAAGCAATGTCATATGATATTTGTCTTTCTCTGACTTATTTCACTCAGTATGACAATCTCTATGTCCATCTGCATGTATCTTTTTGAATTATGGCTTTCTCTGGATATGTATGTATCTGCTTTCATGCCAATACTACAGATGTGATTACTATAGCTTTGTAATGTAGTTTGAAATCGGGGATTGTGAAGTCTCTAGCTTTGGTTTTCTTTCTCAAGATTGCTTTAACTTTTTGGAATATTTTATGGTTCCATACAAATTTTAGAACTTTTTCTTTTTTCTTAAATTTATTTATTTAATTTATTATTTTTTTTTGGCTGTGTTGGGTCTTTGTTGCTGCACACGAGCTTTCTCTAGTTGTGGAAAGCGGGAGATACGCTTTGTTGTGGTGCTCAGGCTTCTCATTGCAGTGGCTTCTCTTGTTGCAGAGCATGGGCTCTAGGCATGCAGGCTTCAGTAATTGCAACATGCGGGCTCAGTAGCTGTGGCTCATGGACTCTAGAGCACAGGCTCAATAGTTGTGGTGCATGGGCTTAGTTGCTCCACGGCATGTAGGATCTTACTGGACCAGGGCTCAAACCCGTGTCCCCTGCATTGGCAGGTGGATTCTCAACCACTGTGCCACCAGGGAAGCCCTAGAACTTTTTCTATTTCTGTGAAAATGCCATTGGGCTTTTGATAGGGATTGTATTGATCTGTAGATTGCTTTGGGTAGTATGGGCATTATAAAAATATTAATTCTTCCAATCTATAAGCATGGAAAATCTTTCCATTTATTTGTGTCTTCTTCAATTTCTTTCATAAGTCTCTTATATTTTTCAGTACACATATAGGGCTTTCATCCTGAGAGAGATCTTTTTAATATGACAACTATTATCACAGGCTTCTTTATTTTACCTCTGTCAGATTTTTTTTATATATAATTATTGAAGCAGGGTACAGACAAATGTAGATCTTTTATCGTTTTGTTGAATCGATATGTTCTTTAATCATTAAAAATATACTTTTTTATCGGTAGTAATAATTCTAGTCATACTTCTAACCTTTAAGTATACAATTTTCTTACATTAATATAGACACATGAGCTTTCTTTTGGTTAGTGTTTTTATAGTGTATCCTTTACCATTCCTTTCAACTTTTGGTATCCTTGTTTTTAAAATGTACTTCTTGTAAGCAGAGTATAGTAGGGTTTTTGTTTTATTTTAATTCACCCTGAAGATCTCTCTTATTTAAAAGGCATGTTTAGGAGGAATAGGGAAGATGGCGGAAGAGTAAGACGCGGAGATCACCTACCTCCCCACAGATACACCAGAAATACATCTACACGTGGAACAACTCCTACAGAACACCTACTGAATGCTGGCAGAAGACCTCAGACATCCCAAAAGGCAAGAAACTCCCCATGTAACTGGGTAGGGCAAAAGAAAAAAGAAAAAACAGAGACAAAAGAATAGGGATGGGACCTGCACCAGTGGGAGGGAGCTGTGAAGGAGGAAAGGTTTCCACACGCTAGGAAGCGCCTTCGCGGGCAGAGACTGTGGGTGGCGGAGGGGGAAGCTTCGGAGCCACGCAGGAGGGCACAGCAACAGGGGTGCGGAGGGCAATGTGGAGAGTCTCGCACAGAGGATCAGTGCCGACCGGCACTCACCAGCCGGAGAGGCTTGCCGGCTCACCCGCTGGGCCGGGCGGGGCTGTGAGCTGAGGCTCAGGCTTCGGTTGGAGCGCAGGGAGAGGACTGGGATTGGCAGCATGAACGCAGCCTGAAGGGGGTTACTGCACCACGGCTAGCCGGGAGGGAGTCCAGGGAAAAGTCTGGACCTGCCGAAGAGGCAAGAGACTTTTTCTTCCCTCTTTGTTTCCTGATGCGCGAGGAGAGGGGATTAAGAGCGCTGCTAAAAGGAGCTCCAGAGATGGGCGTGAGCTGCGGCTAACAGCGCGGACCCCAGAGACGGGCATGAGACGCTAAGGCTGGTGCTGCCGCCACCAAGAAGCCTGTGTGCGAGCACAGGTCACTATCCACACCTCCCATCCTGGGAGCTTCTGCAGCCCGCCACTGACAGGGTCCCGTGATCCAGGGACAACTTCCCCGGGAGAATGCATGGCACGCCTCAGGCTGGTGCAACGTCCCATTGGCCTCTGCCGCCACAGGCTCGCCCCACATCCACACCCCTCCCTCCCCCGGGCCCGAGTGAGCCAGAGTCCCCAAAGCAGCTGCTCCTTTAACCCCGTCCTGTCTGAGCGAACAACAGACGCCCTCTGGCGACGTACACGCAGAGGCAGGGCCAAATCCAAAGTTGAGCCCCGGGAGCTGTGCGAACAAAGAAGAGAAAGGGAAATCTCTCCCAGCAGCCTCAGAAGCAGCGGATTAAAACTCCACAATCAACTTGATGAACTCTGCATCTGTGGAATACATGAATAGACAACGAATCATCCCAAATTGAGGAGGTGGACTTTGAGAGCAAGATTTCTTATTTTTTCCCCTTTTCCTCTTTTTGTGAGTGTGTATGTGTATACTTCTGTGTGAGATTTTGTCTGTATAGCTTTGCTTTCACCATTTGTCCTAGGGTTCTATCCATCCGTTTTTGTTTTTGTTTTCTTTAAAAAATTTTTTTTTCTTAATTATTTTTATTTTAATAACTTTATTTTATCTTACTTTATTTTATTTTATCCTCTTTCCTCTTTCTTTCCTTTCTTCCTTGCTTCCTTTCTTTCTTTCTTCCTTCCTTCTGTTCTTTCTTTCTTTCCCTTCCTTCCTTCCTTCCTTCCTTCCTTCCTTCCTTCCTTCCTTCCTTCCTTCCTTCCTTCCTTCCTTTCTTCTTTTTCTCCCTTTTATTCTGAGCCGTGTGAATGAAAGGCTCTTGGTGCTGTAGCCAGGAGTCAGTGCTGTGCCTCTGAGGTGAGAGAGCCAACTTCAGGACACTGGTCCACAAGAGACCTCCCAGCTCCACGTAATATCAAATGGTGAAAATCACCCAGAGATCTCCATCTCAACACCAGCACCCAGCTTCACTCAACGACCAGCAAGCTACACTGCTGGACACCCAATGCCAAACAACTAGCAAGACAGGAACACAACCCCATCCATTAGCAGAGAGGCTGCCTAAAATCATAATAAGGCCACAGACACCCCAAAACACACCACCAGTCATGAAACTTCCCACCAGAAAGACAAGATCCAGCCTCATCCACCAGAACACAGGCACTAGTCCCCTCCACCAGGAAGCCTACACAACCCACTGAACCAACTTTAGCCACTGGGGACAGACACCAAAAACAACGGGAACTATGAACCTGCAGCCTGCAAAAAGGAGACATCAAACACAGTAATATAAGCAAAATGAGAAGACAGAAAAACACACAGCAGATGAAGGAGCAAGATAAAAACCCACCAGACCTAACAAATGAAGAGGAAATAGGCAGTCTACCTGAAAAAGAATTCAGAATAATGATAGTAAGGATGATCCAAAATCTTGGAAATAGAATAGACAAAATGCAAGAAACATTTAACAAGGACCTAGAAGAACTAAAGATGAAACAAACAATGATGAACAATACAATAAATGAAATTAAAAATACTCTAGATGGAATCAATAGCAGAATAACTGAGGCAGAAGAACGGGTAAGTGACCTGGAAGGTAAAATAGTGGAAATAACTACTGCAGAGCACAATAAAGAAAAAAGAATGAAAAGAACTGAGGACGGTCTCAGAGACCTCTGGGACAACACTAAATGCACCAACATTCAAATTATAAGGGTTCCAGAAGAAGAGAAAAAGAAAGGGACTGAGAAAATATTTGAAGAGATTATAGTTGAAAACTTCCCTAATATGGGAAAGGAAATAGGTAATCAAGTCCAGGAAGCACAGAGAGTCTGATACAGGATAAATCCAAGGAGAAACACACCAAGACACAAATTAATCAAACTGTCAAAAATTAAATACAAAGAAAACATATTAAAAGCAGCAAGGGAAGAACAACAAATAACAGACAAGGGAATCCCCATAAGGTTAACAGCTGCTCTTTCAGCAGAGACTGTGCAATCCAGAAGGGACTGGCAGGACATATTTAAAGTGATGAAGGAGCAAATCCTACAACCAAGATTACTCTACCCAGCAAGGATCTCATTCAGATTTGATGGAGAAAATAAAACCTTTACAGACAAGCAAAAGCTGAGACAGTTCAGCACCACCAAACCAGCTTTACAACAAATGCTAAAGAACCTTCTTTAGGCAGGAAACACAAGTGAAGGAAAAGATCTACAATAACAAACCCAAAACAATTAAGAAAATGGGAATAGGAACATACATATCGATAATTACTTTAAATGTAAATGGATTAAATGCTCCCACCAAAAGACACAGACTGGCTGAATGGATACAAAAACAAGACCCATATATATGCTGTCTACAAGAGACCCACTTCAGAACTAGAGACACATACAGACTGAAAGTGAGGGGATGGAAAAAAATCTATGCAAATGGAAACCAAAAGTAAGCTGGAGTATCAATACTCATATCAGAAAAAATAAACTTTAAAACAAAGACTATTAGAAGAGACAAAGAAGGACATTACATAATGATCAAGGGATCGATCAAAGAAGAAGATATAACAATTGTAAATATTTATGTACCCAACATAGGAGCACTTCAATACATAAGGCAAATACTAACAGCCATAAAAGGGGATATCAACAGTAACACAGTCATAGTAGGGGACTTTAACACCCCACTTTCACCAATGGACAGATCATCCAAAATGAAAATAAATAAGGAAACACAAGCTTTAAATGATACATTAAAAAAGATGGCCTTAATTGATATTTATAGGACATTCCATCCAAAAACAACTGAATACACATTTTTCTCAAGTGCTCATGGAACATTCTCCAGGATAGATCATATCTTGGGTCACAAATCAAGCCTTGGTAGATTTAGGAAAATTGAAATTGTATCAGGTGTCATTTCCGACCACAATGCTATGAGACTAGATATCAATTACAGGAAAAGATCTGTAAAAAATACAAACACATGGAGGCTAAACAATACACTACTTAATAACGAAGTGATCACTGAAGAAATCAAAGAGGAAATCAAAAAATACCTAGAAACTAATGACAGTGGAGACATGACGACCCATAACCTATGGGATGCAGCAAAAGCACTTCTAAGAGGGAAGTTTATAGCAATACAGTCCTACCTTAAGAAACAGGAAACCTCTCGAACCAACAACCTAACCTTGCACCTAAAGCAATTAGAGAAAGAAGAACAAAAAACCCCAAAGTGAGCAGAAGGAAAGAAATCATAAAGATCAGATCAGATATAAGTGAAAAGAAATGAAGTAAACAATAGCAAAGATCAGTAAAACTAAAAGCTGGTTCTTTGAGAAGATAAACAAAATAGATAAACCATTAGCCAGACTCATCAAGAAAAAAAGGGAGAAGGCTCAAATCAATAGAATTAGAAATGAAAAAGGAGAAGTAACAACTGACACTGCAGAAATACAAAAGATCAGGAGAGATTACTACAAGCAACTCTATGCCAATAAAATGGACAACCTGGAAGAAATGGACAAATTCTTAGAAATGCACAACCTGCCAGGACTGAGTCAGGAAGGAATAGAAAATATGAACAGGCCAATCACAAGTATTGAAATTGAAACTGTGATTAAAAATCTTCCAAGAAACAAAAGCCCAGGACCAGATGGCTTCACAGGCGAATTCTATCAAACATTTAGAGAAGAGCTAACACCTATCTTTCTCAAACTCTTCCAAAATATAGCAGAGGGAGGAACACTCCCAAATTCCTTCTACGAGGCCACCATCACCCTGATACCAAAACTAGACAAGGATGTCAGAAAGAAAGAAAACTATAGGCCAAATTCACTGATGAACATAGATGCAAATATCCTCAACAAAATACTAGCAAACAGAATCCAACAGCACATTAAAAGGATCATACACCATGATCAAGTGGGGTTTATCCCAGGAATGCTAGGATTCTTCAATATACTCAAATCAATCAATGTGATACACCATATTAACAAATTGAAGGAGAAAAACCATATGATCATCTCAATAGATGCAGAGAAAGCTTTTGACAAAATTCAACACCCATTTATGACAAAAAACCCTGCAGAAAGTAGGCATACAGGGAACTTTCCTCAACATAATAAAGGCCATATATGACAAACCCACAGCCAACATCGTCCTCAATGGTGAAAAACTGAAAGCGTATCCGCTAAGATCAGGAACAAGACAAGGTTGCCCACTCTCACCTCTCTTATTCAAGATAGTTTTGGAAGTTTTAGCCACAGCAATCAGAGAAGAAAAGGAAATAAAAGGAATCCAAATTGGAAAAGAAGAAGTAAAGATGTCACTGTTTGCAGAAGACATGATATTATACGTAAAGAATCCTAAAGATGCTACCAGAAAACTACTAGAGCTAATCAATGAATTTGGTAAAGTAGCAGGATACAAAATTAATGCATAGAAGTCTCTGGCATTCCTATACACTAATGATGAAAAATCTGAAAGTGAAATCAAGAAAACACTCCCATTTACCATTGCAACAAAAAGAGTAAAATATCTAGGAATAAACTTACCTAAGGTGACAAAAGACATGTATGCAGAAAATTATAAGACACCAATGAAAGAAATTAAAGATGATACAAATAGATGGTTCTTGGATTGGAAGAATCAACATTGTGAAAATGACTCTACTACCCAAAGCAACCTACAGATTCAATGCAATCCCTGTCAAACTACCACTGGCATTTTTCACAGAACTAGAACAAAAAATTTCACAATTTGTATGGAAACACAGAAGACCCCGAATAGCCAAAGCAATCTTGAGAACAAAAAATGGAGCTGGAGCAATGAAGCTCCCTGACTTCAGACTATACTACAGAGCTACAGTAATCAAGACAGTATGGTCCTGGCACAAAAACAGAAATATAGATGAATAGAACAGGATAGAAAGCCCAGAGATAAACCTACGCACATATGGTCACCTTATCTTTGATAAAGGAGGCAGGAATGTACAGTGGAGAAAGGACAGCCTCTTCATTAAGTGGTGCTGCGAAAACTGGACAGGTACATGTAAAAGTATGAGATTAGATCACTCCCTAACACCATACACAAAAATAAGCTGAAAATGGATTAAAGGCCTAAATGTAAGGCCAGAAACTATCAAACTCTTAGAGGAAAACATAGGCAGAACACTCTATGACATAAATCACAGCAAGGTCCTTTTTGACCCACCTCCTAGAGAAATGGAAATAAAAACAAAAATAAACAAATGGGACCTAATGAAACTTCAAAGCTTTTGCACAGCAAAGGAAACCATAAACAAGACCAAAAGACAACCCTCAGAATGGGAGAAAATATTAGCAAATGAAGAAACTGACAAAGGATTAATCTCCAAAATTTACAAGCAGCTTGTGCAGCTCAATAATAAAAAAAGAAACAACCCAATCCAAAAATGGGCAGAAGACCTAAATAGACATTTCTCCAAAGAAGATATACAGACTGCCAACAAACACATGAAAGAATGCTCAACATCATTAATCATTAGAGAAATGCAAATCAAAACTATAATGAGATATCATCTCACACCAGTCAGAATGGCCATCATCAAAAAATCTAGAAACAATAAATGCTGGAGAGGGTGTGGAGAAAAGGGAACACTCTTGCACTGCTGGTGGGAATGTGAATTGGTACAGCCACTATGGAGAAAAGTATGGAGGTTCCTTAAAAAACTACAAATAGAACTACCATATGACTCAGCAATCCCACTACTGGGCATATACCCTGAGAAAACCGTAATTCAAAAAGAGTCATGTACCAAAATGTTCATTGCAGCTCTGTTTACAATAACCTGGAGATGGAAACAACCTAAGTGCCCATCATCGGATGAATGGATAAAGGAGGTGTGGCACATATATACAATGGAATATTACTCAGCCATAAAAAGAAACGAAATTGAACTATTTGTAATGAGGTGGATGGACCTGGAGTCTGTCATACAGAGTGAAGTAAGTCAGACAGAGAAAGACAAATACCGTATGGTAACACATATATATGGAATTTAAGAAAAAAAAATGTCATGAAGAACCTAGGGGTAGGACAGGACTAAAGACACAGACCTACTAGAGAATGGACTTGAGGATATGGGGAGGGGGAAGGATAAGCTGTGACAAAACGAGAGAGTGGCATGGACCCATATACACTACCAAACGTAAAATAAATAGCTAGTGGGAAACAGCCACATAGCACAGGGAGATCAGCTCGGTGCTTTGTGACCACATAGAGGGGTGGGATAGGGAGGGTGGGTGGAAGGGAGACGCGAGAGGGAAGAGATATGGGAACATATGTATACGTATAACTGATTCACTTTGTTATAAAGCAGAAACTATCACACCATTGTAAAGCAATTATACTCCAATGAAGATGTAAAAATAAATAAATAAAAGGCATGTTTTGTTCATTTACATGTAATATATGTATTCTTTATTATAGTCTAATTCAAGTTAATATTTCTATTACTTTATGAACAGTGTTTAAGAACCTTGCAGTATTTCAAGTATCCCCTCCTCTTCTTTGTGTTATGATTGTCGTATTTTATCTGTATATATGTTATAGATTGTGCATGATATTATCTGCATTTTTCTTTTAAACAGTCAATTAAAAATTATTACCCACATATTTACTTTTTCTAGTGCCCTTCTCTTCTACCTGTAGTTGAATACATCCATCTGAAATAATTGTTTTGGCCTGAGTATTTTCTGTAATAATTCTGGGAATACAGGATTAATGGAAATGGATTTTCTCAGTTTTCATCTATAAATGTTCTCATTTTACTTTGATTTTTGAATACTTCTTTGTTGATTATAAAACTCTAGGTTGGAAGGATTTTTTTTTTCTTTCAGCACTTAGAAAGTAACATTCTAATGTTTTCGGGCTTCCAGAGCTTATGTTGCAGTGTTAGCCATCACCACTACCACCATCACCATTTCTGCCTCACTTAAAATTTTTAGCAGGTTGGCTATAATGTGCCAAGGTGTATTATCCTCTGTATTTATTCTTCATGTGGTTCACTGAGGTTTTGCATATGTGGGTGGATACCCTTAATGAGATTTGGGAAATTATTGGTCATAGCTTTTCAAATATTGTTTCTGATTCATTCTCTTCCTCTTTCCCTTCTGGGATTCCAAGTACTTATATGTTAGACTTTTCCTTATTGTTTTTGTTTTTTTAATTTAATTTTTATTTTATATTGGAGTATAATTGATTTATAATGTGTTAATTTCAGTTGTACAGCTAAGTGATTCAGTTATACATATATCCATTCTTTTTCAGATTCTTTTCCCATGTAGGTTATTAGAGTGTATTGAGTGTATTTCCTGTGCTATACAGTAGGTCCTTGTTGATTATCTATTTTATATATAGTAGTGTGTATATGTTAATCCCAGATTCATAATTTATCCCTCCCCTTCTCATGTTTCCCTTTGTTAACCATAAGCTTGTTTCTGAAGTCTTGTGAGTCTGTTTCTGTTTTGTAAATAAGTTCATTTGTATCTTTTGTTTTTTTAGATTCCACATATTAGTGATATCATATGATATTTGTCTTTCTCTGCCTGACTTCACTCAGTATGATAATCTCTAGGTCCATCCATGTTGCTGCAAATGGCATTATTTCATTCTTTTCATGGCTGAGTAATATTACATTGTATATATGTACCATGTCTTCTTTATCCATTCCTCTGTAGGTGGACATTTAGGTTGCTTCCACGTCTTGGCTATTGTAAATAGTGCTGCTATAAATATTGGGGTGCATGTATATTTTTGAATTATTGTTTTCTCTGGATATATGCCCAGGAATGGAATTGCTAGATCATATGGTAGTTCTATTTTTAGTTTTTTAAAGAACCTCCATACTGTTCTCCACAGTGGTTGTACCAATTTACATTCCCACCAACAGTGCAGGAGGGTTCCCTTTTCTCCACACCCTCTGCAGCATTTATTGTTTGTAGACTTTTTGATGACGGCCATTCTGACGGGTGTGAAGGGATACCTCATTGTAGTTTTGATTCGAGTTTCTCTAATAACTAGCCATGTTGAACATTTTTTTATGTGCTTTTTGGCCACCTGTATGTCTTCTTTGGAGAAACGTCTATTTAGATATTCTGTCCATTTTTTGATTGGGTTGTTTCTTTGAATAGAGTTGCATGAGCTGTTTATATATTTTGGAGGTTAACCCCTTTTTGGTGGCTTTGTTTGCAAATATTTTCTCCCATTCTGTGGGTTGTCTTTTTGTTTATCGTTTCCTTTGCTGTGCAAAACCTTGTAAATTAGGTTAGGCCCCGTTTGTTTATTTTTAGTTTTATTTTCGTTACTCTAGGAGGTGGATCCAAAAAGATATTAATGTGATTTATGTCAAAGAGTGTTCTATGTTTTCCCATAACAGTTTTATAGTATCTGACCTTACATTTAGGTCTTTAATGCTTTTTGAGTTTATTTTTATATATGGTATTAGAGAATGTTCTAATTTCATTCTTTTACATGTAGCTGTCTAGTTTTCCCAGCAAAATTTATTGAAGAGACTGTCTTTTCTACATTGTATATTTTTGCCTTCTTTGTTATAGATTAATTGACCATAGGTACATGGGTTTATTTCTGGGCTTTCTATCTTGTTCCATTGATCTATATTTCTGTTTTTGTGCCAGTACCATACTATTTTTATTACTGTAGCTTTGTCGTATAGGTTGGAGTCAGGGAGTCTGATTCCTTCAGCTCCATTTTTTCTTTCTCAGGATTGCTTTAACTATTTTGCTTCTTTTGTGTTTCCATATAAATTTTAAGATTTTTTGTTCTACTTCTGTGAAAAATGCTCTTGGTAATTTGGTGGAGATTGCACTGAATATGTAGATTGCCTTGGGTAGTATGGTCATTTTAACAATATTAATTTTTCCAATCCAAGAAGATGGTATATCTTTCCATCTGTTTGTTTCATCTTCGAGTTCTTTCATCAACATATTCTAGTTTTCAGAGTATATGCCTTTTGCCTCCTTAGATAGGTTTATCCCTAGGTATTTTATTCTTTTTGATGTGATGGTAAATGGGATTGTTTCCTTGATTTCTTTTTCTGATTTTTCATTGTTAGTGTAAAGAAATGCAATGGATTTCTGTGTATTAATTTTGTATCCTGCAACTTTACCAAATTCATTGATGAGCTCTAGTAGTTTTCTGGTAGCATCTTCAGGATTTTCTATGTATAGAATCATGTCATCTGCAAACAGTGACAGTTTTACTTCTTCTTTTCCAGTTTGGATTCCTTTTATTTCTTTTTCTTCTCTGATTGCCATAGCTAGGACTTTCAAAACTATATTGAATGATAGTGGTGAGAGTGGACATCCTTGTCTTGCCTGGTTTTAAAAGAAATGCTTTCAGTTTTTCACCATTGAGAATGATGTTTGCTGTGAGTTTGTCATATATGGCTTTTATTATGTTGAGGTAGGTTGCCTCTATGCCCACTTTCTGGAGAGCTTGTTTTTTCATAAATTGGTGTTGAATTTTGTCAAAAGCATTTTCTGCATCTGTTGAGATGATCATATGGTTTTTATTCTTCAATTTGTTAATATGGTGTATCACACTGATTGATTTGGAGATATTGAAAAATCCTTGTATCCCTGGGATATTTCCCACTTGATCATGGTGTATAATCCTTTTAATGTGTTGTTGGCTTCAGTTTGCTAGTATTTTGTTGAGGATTTTTGCATCTATGTTCATCAGCGGTAAATGGCCTGTAATTTTCTTTTTTTGTGGTGTCTTTTTCTGGTTTTCATATCAGGGTGGCCTCATAGAATGAGTTTGGGAGTGTTCCTTCCTCTGCAATTTTTTGGAAGAGTTTCATAAGGGTAGGTGTTTTCTCTAAATATTTGATAGAATTCACCTGTAAAACCATCTGATCCTGGACTTTTTTTTTGTTGGAAGTTTTTTAATCACAGTTTTAATTTCAGTACTTTTGATTGGTTTGTTCATATTTTGTATTTCTTCCTGGTTCAGTCTTGGAAAGTTGTACCTTTTTAAAAAAATTGTCCATTTTTTCTCGGTTTTCCATTTTATTGGCATATATTTGCTTGCAGTAGTCTCTTATGATCCTTTGTATTTCTGTGGTGTCAGTTGTTAATTTTTCCTTTTTCATTTCTAATTTTATTGATTTGAGCCCTCTGTCTTTTTTCTTGATGAACCTGGCTAAAGGTTTATCATTTCAGAGAACCAGCGTTTAGTTTCATGATCTTCCCATTAAAAAAATTTTTCCCACATGTCTTTTACACACTGCCTTTTTTTCCCCCCATTTTTTCCCTCTGTGCTTCAGTTTGAGTATTTCTATGGATATTTCCTCAAGTTTTCTTACATTGTATTTTGAAGTTCTATAACTTCTGTTTGCTTTTCTGTTGAAATTTCCATCTCTTCATTCTGTTATTTTTGCTTCTAATTTCTCTAACATTTTAATTTAAATTATTTTGAAGTCCTTTTTAAAAAACTCCAATATCTGGCTCATCTGTGGAAATATTTTTTAAACTTGATTATTTGATATAATTTTGCCCCTTTTCACATGTCTAATAATTTTGTTGCATGCCAGACATTATATATAAAGGAACTTTAGAAACTCTAGATGATGCTTTCTTTTTCCAAATGGATTCCCTTTTCCTTGTCATACAGATGAGATGGAATTTCAATTCATTTAATTCTTTTTACTTCCTTAATTCTCTGATGTCTTAATTTTTCTTTCTTTGCTGTAGTTGGAATGTGGTCTGACATAACTTACTGCACTCTACTGAGAACCAAAGTCTCATTTAGGCCCCACCTGGATTTTTTTAAGCTTAAGCCTAGGTAGCTGTCCTTATACTTTCTATGGCACAGTGACTGGTATCACTAAATATATGGTGACTAAGATTTTTTTTTTTTTTTTTTGCGGTACGCGGGCCTCTCACTGTTGTGGCCTCTCCCGTTGCGGAGCACAGGCTCCGGAAGCGCAGACTCAGCAGCCATGGCCCACGGGCCCAGCCGCCCCGCAGCATGTGGGATCCTCCCGGACTGGGGCACGAACCCGTGTCCCCTGCATCGGCAGGTGGACTCCCAACCACTGCGCCACCAGGGAAGCCCCGTGACTAAGATTTTGATTTGGGAATTATATAAAAATACAGATGGCAGTTGAGAACATGTGAGTTGATTAGTTTTGTAACAGAGGAATATTAATTCAGGATATATTTATTGGATACATAATGAGTGTCATTCATTCTACAAAGCACTGGGAATTAAAGGTGACTAAGACAAAAATATCTGTACTCAAAAGCTTAGTAGTCTTAAGGGATGGGGGAAAGACAAGCACATAGATTAGAAGCTATAGTACAGTTATTGCAAGGGTGTCAGGACATCTTCCCAGAGCTAGCAGCCCTTAAACTGATTTGTAGGGAACAAGTAAGAGTTTCATGGATTGTGTTGGGTAAGAGTATCCTAGTTGTGAAGGAACAAGACTTATGAAATGGTGGTTTGGGAGCCTTTCTTCAAGGTCCTTGTGACTAGAATTCATTTTGGAGGAGGAGATAAGGTAGAAAGACATGTAGGAACCAAGTAGATCTTACCTTTTAATGATGAATGAGTGTGTGTGCATGTGTATGTGTGTGTGTGTGCCTCAAGTGTCTGGCATTGTATACAAAGTTGTGTTTAGGTATGTATAATTTTCTCAGAAAGAACCAGAAACATTTATTAGCTACTTAAAGAGGTCTTTGACCTCCAAAAATGTTAAGAGCTAGTTTATGTGTAATTATATAGCCATTGAAAAATTTAATGCTTGAAAGGTACATATTTTTAGAAAGTATACTCAAGTAGCAGCAAGGAGGATTGAGTGGGAAGAGGATAAACTGGAAGTAGGTAGACCACTTATGAGGTTATTGCAAGAGGTCATATCAAAGATGGGGGCCTGAGTCAGATTAGAGAAAATGGGGAGAATTTCATGGCTTTGAAAGTGATTTTAAGACATAGAATTGACTTGATTTGGTGGCAAATTTGATGTGGGGTGTGGGCAAGAAATTAGTGTTATTTTCCAGAGTAATGTAATTGGAATTGTTAGGGTGGATTCCAGATTGCACTGTATATATTTGAAGGTAGACTACCTAAGAAAAACGTGTTTGGGGCTTCCCTGGTGGCGCAGTGGTTGAGAGTCCGCCTGCCGATGCAGGGGACACGGGTTCGTGTCCTGGACCAGGAGGATCCCACATGCTGTGGAGCGGCTGGGCCCGTGAGCCGTGGCCTCTGAGCCTGCGCGTCCGGAGCCTGTGCTCCGCAATGGGAGAGACCACGGCAGTGAGAGGCCCACGTACCGCAAGAAAAAAAAAAACAAAAAACTTGTTTGTAAAGTTAATGAGAGTGTACAGTAGCTGGGGCAGGGGTATGGGTGGGTAGGTAGTTAATTTGGATGTTAGAGTGCTTTAAATATGTTTATATACCAAGGTCAAGGAAACAATAGGAAGAGGAATGATGGAATGAGGGAGTGTTAATTGATGGAACAAGATCTCAGAGGTGACAGAAGGAAATGGGACCAAAATCATGGTTGAAGAAATTAACAATAGAGAGATGGGTGATAGATACTGAAGGAAGAAGAGGATCTACTATCTATCCCTCTATCTACTATCTATCCATCTATCTACTGTTAATGATGATAAGAAATGTAAGACAAGGAGTGGATATAAAACTGGGAAATTCTACTTAATTTTAAGTTTTTTATACAGAGAAGATAATCTCATAATGAAAAAGATAGAGATCATGGGGTTTAGAGAAAATAGTAAATTTATTCATTTTTAAAACATTTATCAACAGCCAGACACTGTATTAAAAGCTGAGATACAAAAATGAGTAAGAAAGTTGCTTCAAGGGGTTCATAGTAGGTGATGAGGGAGAAGTTACCTAATCCTAACAGATAATTATAGTAAATTTGGAAAGTGCTAAAATAGAGATATACTTTTCATATTATGCAAGCATGGGGGAGGGACAGCCAAACTAGCCCAGAGTGGTGGTGGAGTTACTGCGATGGAAGAAGTGACGCTTTAGCTAAGTCTTAATAGAAGAGTAGGAATTAGGGAAGAAAATGTCATTCTCAGTCAATGGCCCTTGTAAGAGTTGGAAAGATGAAACAACATAATTTTGAGAGGAATTCCAAGCCATGAAATGAAAGGAGGGATTAGAGAAGTAAGTGCATAGGGAGATAGTGTCAGTTGAACTAAACAGAGATTTTAGTTGACCTGGCTGTTTTATGATCTGGAGGGAATTTCTTATCTCCTCAAGTACGAGTAAGAGTTCATGGACCAACTTTGGTCCATGGACCATTCTTTGAATAGCACTGATCTGAGGAGTATGTTGCATTAAGGAAGACTAAGAGGAGAGATACTGGAATGTCTTCACACTCAGAGAGATGAAAAGTTCTCAGGAAAGAGAAGTTTAATGTTAGAGCAAAGTCCAGAGGAGGCTGGTGAGGAATAGGGCTGGGGAGCAGGTTGTGGGATTCAAGAACATTTGGAATTGCTACTGTGGCAAGTAAGAATGTAACGGACCTAGAGTGCTAGGAGCAGTGGTGTCATGTTTAAATTGGCTCAAGAATGGTGGTCTGAGGATGAGTGTGGTAGAGATATATAAGCAGGCCAAGAGTATGAGCAAAAAGAGTATTGATAAAAAAGTATTGAAGAAATGGGTTCTGGTAACTGGGATGGAAGTGAAATTAAGGAGGCAACTGAAAATTGTGACAAATGTGAGAAACAAGGGACTGGAAGTATTAGTGATATCTAAGAGCTTATGTAGAAGTAGGGGAAGGATAAAGCTGAGACTAATGGAGGTCTTGGTCAGAGTGAGAAATTAGAATTAAAGATGAACTTCAGAAGTGGAATAATTCTAGGTGATGGCACATGTGATCACAACAGGTAGTTGCTGAAGGAGACTAGAGACAGTCACCTAAGTTCAGGAGCCAACGAAAGCTTCTACATGGGTGTTAAAGTCACCAAGATGATGGTAGAATATGGAGTAAAAGGAAAGATGTAGGTCAGATGAACAGGGGAAGTAAATGGTGGTTTTCACTGGGAAAGTGGCTAATCAGAATCATCCGAGAAGATTTTTAAACTATACAAATTTGATCCCAAAGCTAAGGCTGTCACTGGGTTTAATAGAACCCACTGGCATGGAGAGTGGTGGATTGAGATAAGTCTGAATCTTAAAAAGGAAGAGAGCTTTTTCTCCAGTCTGAAATTAGTATTGAGGAATGCCCATCTCTCTTTTGCTGACACCCATCACTCCCTGTTCTGTTCATTATAGGGGATCAGAGAATGGTTAGTGGGCACTAGAGAGGGCTAGCCAAGTAAATGCTTTCCTCAGAAGTTCAGATTTTAATGAAAAGCAAGGGGAAGCAATAGGGTGAAGGAGTGTCCAGTAATGAGGTTGAGGAGATTTGTTTACAATTGGAACATTAGATTATAAGGCTGCAGAGGCATTAGTTTACATCAAACTTGATGTAATAAATTTAAAGGACCTAGTAAGACATTGGGCAAATCGCCTTTCATCTTGCTCCCAGGGGACATAATTTATATTTAAGAACTTGTAGCCTAGTTTGAGTTTTTCTATGTTTTAAAGTGCTTTCTTTTAAGGGATTACAAATTATAATTTGAGAATATCATCTGTGGCAAACATTTCATATTTTAGTGTTGAATATGATTGATTTAAGAAATTGTTTTTTTAGCTTATCCTTTCAGAATGCAAATATGCTAAAAGGTGAAGTATGTTGGCTATGGGTAATGATCTTCTTTAAAACTTTTATGAAGTATGTTGGCTATGGGTAATGATCTTCTTTAAAACTTTTATGTATGTTCTAACACTTTCATTTTTGTTCTAAAATTCAGAAAAAAACCCTTCATGCTGCTAAAATATTTTCTTTGTTTTTGATAAAGGCATAAAATTACAGCACATACAGTTATTTTTTTAGATTGCAACAGCTGTGAAAAAGTTCAGTGTCCTGAATCCACTTTTGATTTTTAGTGGTGACTGCTTAAATCCTTGAGTTTTAAGTACAGTGATGAAAGAAAAGCAAATGATTCCTATTTTAAACGAATTGGGAGTACATTTTGGGGTATTTGTGAGCTATACTTTTTACTCTTATTTGAAATTTATAAAGTAATATATATATATTACTTTTAGATTATTTGATGTAAGAGGAGTTGAATAATCTGTTTTTCAGCCTAGAGGTAGGCACCAAGACAGAGCATTTGGGAGCTGATCAACAGGATTGTTCAGTGAATCTGAAAATTTGTAATCAAACCTAGGTTTGATTTTATGTGGCAAGATTTTATTTGTGCCTATACAAAAGTGAGAAGTATTATCAGAGTAGTTAAGATTACATGCTTTGGTGTTAGCTGGACCTGGATCTGAATGCTGGTTTCACCATTCTCTACTTAAGTAATCTTGGAAAACAGTGACTAATTTGTCAAAGACTCAGTTTTATCACATGTAAAATAAGTAGAATATGGTACCTCCTTCACAGGGTATTTGTATGAATTAAGCAATGCAATAGATATAAAGTGAAAGGTAAACTAGTAAGCACTCAGTTTCTTTTTAACTGTTTTTATTAGTGAACAAATAAAAGGTAAGGAAAAAAAGGATATTTGAATTCTTGGTGAAGTGTGTGGGATTTTGATGAGAAGATAATGGTCTGGGCATTATTTCTCTATACTGAAGAGATTATTAGGGAATTTAGATGGAGGGTGACATTAGTAGGGATCAATTTGTCTCCATCCATCCATCCCATTTTAGGGATTTATAATGGTTAATAGTGGTTATAGGTGGATGGTACAGGAAGTTTTTATTTATTTATTTTTCCTGTGAGCTTTTCTAAATTTTATACAATAAACCAATGGGCTTATTGATTTCTGTTGTATAATGATTTGTTGCTATTGTTTTATCATGGTATAGTTTCACTTAAAAAAACCTCACAATACATTGTGAACATTTCCCCATGTTACGAAATCATCTTTTTTATTGTAAAATATACATAAGATAAAATTTATCATTTTAACTATTTTTAAGTTTCAGTACATTAAATACATTCACATTGTAGTACGTGAAGTAATCTTTTGTAACATTACTTTTAATGGTTGCATGGTATTCCTTTCAATGGATGATACTTTATTTAATCTATTAGCTATTTAAGCTTCTGATTTTTTGTTATTACAATAAAACTGGGCATTAAAAGAGGTTTGAAGAGGCTGATCTGGGGAATCAAAAGGATGTTAAATATTTTAGATATATGGGGATTTCTATTGTAAGAGCAGGTAGGATGGCAAGGGCAAATAGTTATAGAAGGTAGTGATGACATATCATCCTATCATTTGTTCCATCCTTCCCAGCTCCAAATGGGCTTTTTTCTTTGGGTGACAGAGAAGATACTGAATGAAGAAAAAGAGGCAGAAATCAATCCTGGAATTTAATTGCCCATTTTTCACTTTAAACTACTTGCTGTTTGTTGTGTCTGTCACAGACTAAGGGATATTTCTAAACTCATTACCATGTGGATTTAGAAATATTCCACATTTAAATTTAGCATATATTTAGTTACTAATTTTAGTCCAAACATTGAATTGGACCATATGTACTGACTTTGTTCTACTTACCTATATTGTAAAAGAAGGGAGCTGTCAGTGTTGAAAACTCAGTGTACTAGCAGCATAGTCTGAGCTCTGCAGTGTTTGACTCTTCTTTCTGAGGAATGTGTCGATTTGCTGTGATGTTATTTTCAGTTTGTTTGACATTCTGTTTATACCATAAATCTATATTTGATTGATTTCAATTTTCTTATAGGCCTTTTTGGGGTGGGTTTTATTATAAGAAGGTAAGAACAGATAGTAAATCCCTGTTGGTTATATTCAGCTTATCAATTTTGTTATACAGGATTTTTGTTTTGACATTTTGAATTATTTTTAGTGAATTTAATGCAATTTGATGAGTATAGAAATGTACCAAGAAAAAGCTCAGAATTCTATCATCTTTAGGTTAATACTTTATGATATTTCTTTGCAGTTTATGTGCATTTTTCATGTAGTTGAGAATATACTGTAATTGTATAATTTCACATAACTTTTTCTTAAACATTATATCAGGCATTTCTCCATGCATATCAGTTCCATCCTGGCAGAAAATAGATGACACACCCACATGGGTAATCTGAAGAGAGTTTAATAAAAGGACTGTTTAAAAAGATGTGGGAAGAGGGAAGGAAACTGTAAGGAAGGGATAATACAGTACTGAGCATTTAAAATGTGGCTAGTCCAAATTCATGTGTGCTGTAAGTTTAATGTACATACTGGAATTCTAAGACTTACTATGAAAATAGAATGTAAAATACTTTTATTAATCATTTTTATATTGATTATGTATTGAAATGATGTTTTGGATATATTATATTAAATAAGATGTATTAAATTAATTATATCTGTTTCTTTTAAAACTGTGGCTAGTAAAAAATGATAATGCAATCAATGTATATTATTTTATTTCTATTAGAAAATACTAGTATGGAGTATAGTATAAAGAGGTATCTCTAAGCCTGAAAAGGCCACAGAAGTTGCTGTGGAAAGATCAGCTGATAGAAATCATACCCTTCAGTAGAGGTTTGCAACCAATTTACAATGACCCAGAAAGAACCAAGTTGGAAGGAAGCCAATAGGCATGAGAGCCAGTGGGTGCAGTCCACAGAGGTTGGCCTACCTCAACCCACAGTAGGCTAGAAAAAGAGAGTGAATCTGGAGGAGTCAATTGAAGATACCCAGCGTACCACCTCATCAAAACACTTTGCAAATGCAGTTTTGCAAAAGATTTCACTTCATGTATTATGTTGTACCGTGAGTGTTGGGATAAGTTATACTGTAATCTGATTATGGGAATTATTTAGGATAGTTTCATTCAAAATATATTGAAAGATAAACTGAGTTTTCAGTTTGAACAACCATCAAGCCGTTCACTGATAAGAGTTTTCTAAAGTGTACTCCAGATATTTTTAATTGATAGAATTTTTTTTTTTTTTTTTTTTTTTGCGGTACGCGGGCCTCTCACTGCTGTGGCCTCTCCCGTTGCGGAGCACAGGCTCCGGACGTGGACGCGCAGGCTCGGCGGCCATGGCTCACGGGCCCAGCCGCTCCGCGGCACGTGGGATCTTCCTGGACCGGGACACGAACCCGTGTCCCCTGCATCGGCAGGCGGACTTTCAACCACTGCACCACCAGGGAAGCCCAAATTGATAGAATTTTGACATTGCCTATTTTATTCCCATACCTAAAAGAACATTTTCTTTAAGAGTAATTTTTTTTTCCTATATAAAAACTGATAGGGAGGCACACAACCTCGATTTTGTTGGGTTGCATTTCTTTAATTTGTTTCTGTTTATTCCTTTAATTCTGGGATTAATTGATAGCTTATTCATTTTAATGGAAATTGATCCTAAGATGATGAATATTACACTTTGAAATGGCACAGCATTTAAAAATGTAATTTTATTTATTAAAAGCACACATAAAACACTTGGTAAAATTTTGATAAATAGAAGACGTAAAAAAGGCCTTCTGGGACCTTTTATTTCACTTATCTAAACAAGAATTGAATGTCTATTTGACACGGTATGAACTACATTATGATTCTGACCTCAAGAATACCCTAGCACGATCAAAATCCTTTAACTCTGTTCTCAAGTGGTTTGAGCTATGCCCCTACAACATATTGTTTGCTTTGTATTTTTATCATAGACATTAAAATATATACATCTGTTCAGTTCTAAAATCTAACACACATTCAAAATTAGTGGATCAACATTATTTTTGTAGTAAATATTTCAGAATTAATAGTTTCGGTGGATGATTATTCTGATCATTGATATGTGTATAGAGACAAGACTCAGCTATAGGTCCTTTTAGGTTTGCTAATAGTTCCAAAAATGATCTGAGACTAAATAGTGATAATCCAGGTTCTCTGAAACAAACTGTTCCCTTGGAAATCACAATTAGTGTTTTCATAAGATATTACTACTTTTATTAACTTTTAATGTAATTACCTTTTTCATGTAGGTAATATACTGATATATTCAGTAACCAAAAATATTAATTATAGAGTAAAATATCTCCTATGCTTGGCCCCTTCTGCACAGTTCTGACTCTCCTCAGGTAAACTTTCTTCTTAGTTTCCTAGTTTCTTTCCAGAATTTCTTTATATATAAACCAATATGAATATAAATGCTTATTTTGTCACAAAGGGAACATGTTATACATACTGTTGCCATTTTTTCTTGCATACTCGCCATCTGCTTCCTACATTTTTAATATGCCTGCTTTGTGGACTTCCTTACTTCCTTTTATTTATTTTTTTAATTCTTGGAGGAACATTTTGTCAAAAATTTAATCTCTGCTGTGGGATGATTCTCCCAACTATCGATCTTTGGTAAATGTCGCTGCTCTTCCTTTTATCACTGTTGTGCCAGGTAGGATTCTGCGCAAGCTGATGATGGGAAATTGTAGTTGGGGTTGTTCCCATGGCCTGTGGGTTCCCAGGGAACTGAATTTCTCATTCTCTGTTTGGGGAAGTAAAATGCTTTACCTTAGCAAGTTTCGATGGGTGAAATGACACGGTGTGTTCTATCTGCTTCTGTGTCAGCTTTTCCCAAAGAGTTGGTCATTGGTCTCTGCCTTTTTTAGTCCAGCTGTATATGGTTCTGGCTTTTAATGAAAGTGACGAGGCATTAAGTGATGAGCTGCCCAGGTGCATTCAAAGTGATCACTGAGTCTGGTGAACGAGTCAACAGTGCCGCCCATCTTTTAAAAATATATAGCAAAATTCATTGATAAGTTCTAGTACTTTTCTGGTGGCATCTTTAGGATTTTCTATGTATAGTATCATGTCATCTGCACAAGGTGACAGTTTTACTTCTTCCTTCCAATTTGGATTCCTTTGATTCCTTTTTCTAATTTGATTGCTGTGGCTAGGACTTCCAAAACTATGTTGAAGAAAAGTGGGGAGAGTGGGCATCCTTGTTTTGTTCCTGATCTTAGAGGAAATGCTTTCAGCTTTTCACCATTGAGTGTGATGTTGGCTGAGTTTGTCATATCTGGCCTTTATTACGTTGAGGTATGTTCCCTCTGTGCCCACTTTCTGGAGAATTTTTATCATAAATGGATGTTGAATTTTATCAAAAGCTTTTTCTGCATCTATTTATATTATCATATGGTTCTTATTCTTCAATTTGTTAATATGGTGTATCACATTGATTGATTTGCATATATTGAAGAACCCTTGCATCTCTGGGATAAATCCCACTTGATCATGGTGTATGATCCTTTTAATGTATTGTTGGATTCAGTCTGCTAGCATTTTGTTGAGGATTTTTGCATCCATGTTCATCAGCAATATTGGCCTAGATACAAAATTAATATACAGAAATCTGTTGCATTTCTATATACTAACAACATACTATCAGAAATAAAAAGTAAGGAAATGATCTCATTTACCATCACATCAAAAAGAATAAAATACCTAGGAATAAACCTACCTAAGAGGCAAAAGACATGTACTCTGAAAATTATAAGATGTTGATGAAAGAACTCGAAGATGAAACAAACAGATGGAAAGATATACTGTTCTTGGATTGGAAGGATCAATGTTGTTAAAATGACCATACTACTCAGGGCAGTCTATAGATTCACTGCAATCCCTATCAAATTATGAATGGTATTTTTCACAGAACTAGAACCCAAAATTTGTAACTTGTATGGAAGCACAAAAGACCCCAAATAGCCATAATAATCTTGAGAAAGAAGAATAGAGCTGGAGGCATCAGGCTACCTGACTTCAGACTATACGACAAAGCTACAGTAATCAAAACAGTATGGTAGTGGCACAAAAAACAGACACATAGATCAATGGAAGAGGATAGAAAGCCAAGAAGTAAACCTACACTTGTATGGTCAATTAATCTATGGCAAAGGAGGCAAAAATATACAATGGAGAAAACACAGTCTCTTGAATAAGTGATGCTTAAAAAATTGCACAGCTACATGTAAAAGAATGAAATTAGAACATTCTATAATTCCATACACAAAAATAAACTCAAAGTGGATTAAAGACCTAAATGTAAGTCTGGACACTATAAAGCTCTTAGAGGAAAACATAGGCAGAGCACTCTTTGACATAAATTGCATCAAGCTCTTTTATGATCCACCTCCTAGACTAATGAAAATAAAAACAAAAATAAACAAATGGGATCTAATTAAACGTAAAAGCTTTTGCACAGCAAAGGAAAGCATAAACAAAACAAAAAGACAACCCTCAGAATGGGAGAAAATATTTGCAAATGAAGCAACTGACAAGGGATTAATCTCTAAAATATACAAACACCTCATGCAGCTCAATATCAAAAAAACAAATAACCCAATCAAAAAATGGACAGAAGATCTAAATAAACATTTCTCCAAAGAAGACATACAGATAGTGAAAAAGCACATGAAAAGATGCTCAACAGCACTAATATTAGAGAAATGTAAGTCAAAACCACCATGAGGTATAACCTTACACTGGTCAGAATGGCCATTATCAAAAAAATCTACAAACAATAAATACTAGAGAGGGTGTGGAGAAAAGGGAACCCTCCCACACTGTTGGTGGGAATGTAAGTTGGTACAGCCACAATGGAGAACAGTATGGAGGTTCCTTAAAAAACTAAAAATAGAACTACCATATGACCCAGCAATCCCATTCTTGGGCATATACTGGGAAAAAAACATAATTTTAAAAGTTACATGCACCCCAATGTTCATTGCAGCACTATTTACAATAGCCAGGACATGGAAGCAACCTAAGTGACCATCAACAGAGGAACGGATAAAGATGTGGTACATATATAGAATGGAATATCACTAAGCCATAAAAAAGAACAAAATAATGCCATCTGCAGCAACATGGATGGACCTAGAGATTGTCATACTGAGTGAAGTCAGACAGAGAAAGATAAATATCATATGATATCTCTTGTAGGTGGAATCTGAAAAAAGGGTAAAAATGAACTTATTTACAGAACAGAAGTAGAGTCACAGATGTAGAAAACAAACTTATGGTTACCAGGGGATAATGGGAGGAGGATAAATTGGGAGATTGGGATTGACATATACACACTACTATATATAAAGTAGATAACTAATAAGAACCTGCTGTATAGCAGAGGGAACTCTACTCAATACTCTGTAATGGCCTATATGGGAAAGAAATCTAAAACAAAAAAAAGTGGACATATATGTATGTATAACTGACTCACTTTGCTGTACACCTGAAACTAACACAACATTGTAAATCAACTATACTCCAATAAAAATTTTTAAAAAATGGATTAAAGACCTAAATATAAGACTGGATGTTATAATACTCTTAGAGGAAAACACAGGCAGAACACTCTTTGACATAAATCCCAGCCAAATTTCTTTGGCTCCGTCTCCTAGAGTAACAGTAACAAAAGCAAAAAAAACCCAAAAAAACAAATGGAACTTAATTAAACTTAAAAGCTTTTCCACAGCAAAGGAAACCATAAACAAAATGAAAAGACAACCTCCGGACTAGGAGAAAATATTTGCAAACGATGTCACAAACAAGAGCTTAATTTCCAAAATATACAAACACATCATGTAGCTCAATATCAAAAAAACAAACAACCTGGTCAGAAAATGGGCAGAAGACCTAAATAGACATTTCTCCAAAGAAGACATCCAGATGGCCAACAGGCACAACATTACTAATTGTTAGAGAAATGCAAATCAAAACTACCGTGAGGTTCCACCTCACACTGGTCAAAATGACCATCATCAAAAAGTCTACAAATAATGAATGCTGGAAGGGGTGTGGAGGAAAAGGAGCCCTCCTGCACTGTTGGTGGGAATGTAAATTGGTACAGCCACTATGGAGAACAGTATGGAGGTTCCTTAAAAAAACTTAAAACAGAGTTACCATATGGTCAAGCAATCCCACTCCTGGGCATATATCCATAAAAGATGAAAACAGAGAAAGACAAATATCATGTGATATCAATTATGTGGAATCTAAAAAATGATACAAATGAAACTTATTTACAAAACAGTAATAGACTCACAACATAGAAAACAAAATTATGGTAACCAAAGGGGAAGGAGGGGGAAGTGATAAATTAGGAGTTTGGGATTAACAGATACACACTACTATATACAAAATAAACCAGGTCCTATTGCATAGCACAGGGAATTGTATTCAGTATCTTGTAATAGCCTATAATGGAAAAGAATCTTAAAAAGAACTTTATAAATGTTTAACTGAATCACTTTGCTGTATACCGGAAACATTTTTTTTTTTTCTTTTTTTTGCGGTAAGTGGGCCGCTCACTGTTGTGGCCTATCCCGTTGCGGAGCACAGGCTCCGGGCGCGCAGATTCAGCAGCCATGGCTCAAGGGCCCAGCCGCTCCGCGGCATGTGGGATCTTCTCGGACCGGGGCACGAACCCGTGTCCCCTGCATCGGCAGGCGGACTCTCAACCACTGCGCCACCAGGGAAGCCCCAGAAACATTTTAAATCAAGTATACTTCAATAAAAGAATTATACAAAAATATATAGCTAAAAGTCACACTCTTAAATTCCAAACATAGCATTAATATCTGAATTCAAATTTGAGATAGTTAACTTCATATCTAAGCTATAGTCTTTAGCTACTTTAAGCAAAAATCTGATATACAAATAAAACATAAATCATGTTACAAAGCATTTTCTTAGGAGCATGAGGATCTTGAAAGAGGATTGTATTTAAAGGAACTGGCACATTTTGGGAGTAGGGTAAATTTTAGTATTGAAAGAATTCATAATTTAACTTATATAGAGTCACTTAAACATTAGTAGAATTTTTATTTCTTTTTCCTTTTGTGCAAGGAATAGAATTAACATTTCCCAAAATATTAAAAAAATTTTTTTTAAAGTATTATTACCAGAAGATATTCTGCATAAAAAATTTCCATTTTCAAATGATTTTGCAAAACACTGTTAATATATCTCTCGTTTGGAGATTTGAACTGTATATTATAGTATATTAAAGATAAGAGAAGTTGATAAGTAAAAAAAGCACTTTGACTTAACCCACTGTTTTCTAAACTTGATTGAAAAATTATGTAGGATCTATCAATATTGTGAAGAACTAAGATTTCACTGAATACAGTTTAGTAAATACTGGCCCAGAAGATAGTCAGATGTCCTTTTATTCTACTTCTACCTACCTGGAAATTTTCTTTATTCAGCTGTGGATACCTTCCTTGCTATATGGACCCTGAGTTATAAGATCAAGGGAAAACTAACCTTTAAACTTGGTATGCTCTTTTCAAGGTCATCAGTGACTCTGTGATACTAAAGCCAGTGGTCATTTTTCAGTCAGCCCCATTTGACAGAGATGATCACTCCTTTCTCCATAAAACCCTTTCTTCACTTAGTTTTCAGAATACCACATTCTCCTGGTTTACTTCCAATCACACTGGCTGGAATTGGAACATGGAATATTCTTTATCTCTTTTGCTGGTCGCTCCTCATCTCTCCAACCTCTTCTTGTTGGACCATTCTAAGAATCAGTTCTTGTTCTTCTCTGTATTTTTTCCCTCTGTATCATTCCCTTTGGATGATCTCATCCAAATTTCTGGCTTCAAATCCTGTTTGAATTTGTTTGCTGACTCAAAAATCATATATTCAACCTAGACTCTTCCCCCCAAATCCAGATCTGATTAAGTGCTTAATTGATATCTGGTCTTCTGTATTGAACAAGTCCAAAATTAATTCCTGATTCCCCAACAAAACATTCTTTCCTGCACTTGTACCCTTCTTAGTTAATACAGTTTGATCTTCATCCTTTCAGTTGCTCAGGTCAAAAACTTTAGGAGTCATTACTGACTTCTTTCCCTTACACCTTCAAATCAGTCTGCCAGCAGATCCATATTGGCTGTGCCCTACAAAATATCCAGAACCTGTCTGCTCTCTGTCACCTCCCCTCCACCACCTGGCTCCAAGCACCTTCATGTCTTTTCTGGATAATTACAATACCCTCTTAAATGGTTTCCCTCCTTCTGCTCTTGCCCTCCTAAAGTCCATTCCCACCAGGGAAATCTTTGAAAATGTCAGACAATATCATTTTTCTATCCAATACATACAGTGTTTCCTTAACTTATTTAAAGTCAAAGTCTTCTGTGGCCAACCAGACCCTATCTGATCTAGCTCCCCATTACATCTTTGGTTTCATCTACTATTGCCTTGTCACTCACTCTGTTATAGCTATTCAATAGACTTTTTTCTATTCCTCAATAACACCAGGTATATTCTCCACTTGAGGTCTCTGCTTTTGATATTTCCTCTACCTTGGAAGTTCTTCTCCCAGATACTCACATGGAAGGCTCTCATTGCTTAAATGTCACTTCAGAGTAGCCTCCTTTGAGGGTTCTCTTAAATTATACCCTCTACCTTGGCATTCTATCTGCCTTTCTTGTTTTACTATTTTTCATAGCACTTATTAGCTTATAATAGAGGATATATTTTACCTAATTTATTTATTGTCTGTCTCCTATCATTCCATGAGGGTAGGGATTTTTGTCTGAGTTGTACCTGCTATACATCTAAGACTAAGAGTAGTGCCTGGCACTTACAAGTTTCTCAACAGTATTTATTGAGCATATGAATGAAGGTATTCATTTGCATGGTCTTCATTGTTTTTAAGATCATCAGATTCCCCTAAGTTGTTAAATAAGTCATACAATGTTAATATTGCAGTTTCAATAATTACGCTATTGTAATAGAGGGGAAATTGCATGTCATTGTTTTCTAAGTTAGATTACTCAAATTTATAATCAATGCCATTGTGTTGTTTATGGCAAATTACCAGACTCTCATGTATCTTTATTGTCATAACTTTTTTGTTTTTATTCTTTATTAATTTTTAAAAATTTTATTTAGTTATTTACATATTCATTTATTTTTGGCTGCGTTGGGTCTTCATTGCTGCACACGGGCTTTCTCTAGTTGTGGTGAGTAGGAGCCATTCTTCGTTGTGGTGCACGGGCTTCGCATTGCAGTGGCTTCTCTTTGTTGCAGAGCATGGGCTCTAGGTGAGCAGGCTTCAGTAGTTATGGCATGCAGGCGCAGTAGTTGTGGCTCGTGGGCTCTAGAGTGCAGGCTCAGTAGTTGTGGCGCATGGGTTTAGTTGTTCCACGGCATGTGCCATCTTCCCAGATCAGGGATCAAACCTGTGTCCCCTGCATTGGCAGGCAGATTCTTAACCACTGCGCCACCAGGGAAGTCCAAAGTTTTTAATTTTTAAGGAGTCCAATTTTTCTGTTTTGTTGCTTGTGCTTTTGTTGTCATATCTAAGAAACCATTGCCTAACTCACAATCACAAAGAGTTATGTCTGTGCTTCTTCCAAGAATTTAAAAATTAGTTGTAGCTCTTACTTTTAGACTTTGATCCATGTTGAGTGAATTTTTTTGTATGGTGTAATGAAGCAGTCCAACCTTAGTCTTCTGTATGTAGATACCCAGTTGTTGCAGAAATATTTGTTGAAAAGATTGTTTTCCCTCATTTAAATGTCTTGTTACCCTATGTTCCATTGCCCTATATATCTATCCTCATTGGCAAAACCACACTATTTGGATTACCATAGCTTTGTAGTAAGTTTTGAAAATAGGAAATCTGAATCTTCCAACTTTGTTCTTTTCAAGTGTCTTTTGGCTCTTCTGGGTCCCTTGTACTTCCATATGAATTTAAAAATCATCTTGTCAATTTCTGGGGAAAAAAAGGCAGCTGAGATTTTGAGATGGATTGTGTTGAATCTAAGCAGTTTGGGGAGTACTGACATTTTAATATTAAGTCTTTTAACCTATCAACACAGGATGTCTTACCATTTATTTAGTTCTTCAAACAATGTTTTGTGGTTTCAGATTATAAATCTTGCACTTTTTTGTTACATTTATTCCTAAATATTCTTTTGGGTGCTATTGTAAATGAAATTGTTTTCTTAATTTCATTTTTGCACTGTTCATTGATAACATATAGAAATACAATTGGTTTTTTGTATACTGCGTAAATTATGTTTTAACATCAAACCAACCTGCTGCTAATGTGGAGAATATACTGAAAGAGAAACTTATGGTAGTATAATTGGCTTTCTTTGTGTACAGTTTATGGTGAAAGAGTGGGAGGCATAGCAGGAGCAGGATGAATTTTTGGAGTCAAAACTAAAAATGTTTTTAAAATTATTTTATAGTATTTCAGATTTTGCCTTGGTTGACTGGGTTTTAGCGAAATACTAAGGTGTTAGTTTGGTGAGTTTAAGTTGATATTAGGAAGTATGCAGCAGTAAAAAAAGAGATGACACATAAATAGAAGTGTTTTCCAGTTCCTTCTTGCAGCATGGCTAATAGGTGTTCTTGGAGAAAAACTAATCTGAAATAGTTGATAGGTGCTGTTATTGTCTGGAGTTGGGCCCACTTAAACAAGCATTCTGTCTGTCAGCATTAATGATCTGGGGAGGGGAGACTGAGTCAAATACCAAAATCAACCCAGCTTCTGGCATATGGCAGTATTTTATCAGCTTTTTCAGTGAATAGCTGTTGGACAAACATTTGCATGTGCCGAGTAATCAAGAACCTGCTACCTACATAAATTCTTATATGCTACAGTGTTAATTACTGATAGGTTTTCAGGAAACTCCTCAGTTATTCAGACTCCGAGTATGTCCTTAGGAAAAACCAGATTTTTCCCACTAACGGTTAACTTTTTAATACCAGAACTTAATTTTTTATCATTTTGGATGAAAACTTACTAAAATGTACTATATGTAATTTTCTGCTTTCAAACGTATCACTAAAGTTAACACTGTTTAATGACTCAAGGTCATCATCATTAACCTTGAGTAATGTGCTGAAGATATTATGTGCAAATGCAGGTATCAGAGATGTAAGCCCTCAAAGGGGAATTCACTTGAGTTGAGACAGCATACCTACTTGGATTGAGTTTTCTTAAAAAAGTTCGTTAACAGTTTTTTAAAAATTTAATAGCTTTATTTGATACATAATTCATAAAACATACAATTCACCCATTTCAAGTGTATAATTAAATGGTTTTTACTATTTCAGAGTTGTGTGAAATCACCATAGTCAATTTTAGAACATTTTCATCATCCCAAGAAGAAACCCTGTACCCCCTTGCAGTCACTCCCACTTTCCCCCCAAAACTCAAGTCTACTTTGTTTCTGTATAGATTTGTGTATTCTGGACTTTTCATATAAATGGAGTCATATAATAATGTGTCATTTATAATTGGCTTCTTTCACTCAGCAAATATTTTCAAGATTTGCCCATGTTGTGGCATGCATTGGTACTTCATTCCTTTTTATTGATGATGAATACCCCATTGTGTGTGTATGTGTGTGTGTGTATGCACATATTTATCCATCAGTTGATGAATATTTGATTGTTTCTTCTTGTTGTTTTTAAATAATGTAAATCATTCATATACAAGTTTTTGTGTGCACCTATGTTTTAATTTTTGGGGGGTATATATCTCTTGGGTATATATTTCTCTTGGGAGTAAATACTCTTTTTCTGGGGGCTGGTATTTGCTTTTTTCTCACAAAGGTGGAATGAGGCACCTACAATCATAAGACAACATAGGCACTATAGCATGGCTGCTTTTCTGTAAAATTAGTAGATGAAAGACTGAAGCTTTTTGTAAGTGGCTTTTCCTCCAGAATTTTACCATCTTTTTAAACTACTGTGGGTTTTTCTTCCACTCATCAGCACCATTTCAGAACATTATCTAAATACTATAAGATTGAAAGTCCTGGGTCTTTCATGGATGAATCAGTTCTCATCAGGTATCTCCATATTTTGAATAACACCATTTTCATAGATTGAATTGTGTGGTAACATGGGGGAGTAGAAAAATGGTAAAAATATTCCTAGTCACTAACAATACCTTGGAGTAAATTCTAGAATTGTGTTCTAAATTAATAGCTTTGATATCCATTGGTAAGCCTATAATTCTGAAAAGATCATTTAGTGATTATAAAAAGATAACAAAATCAGTGACCATATCACTTATTAGGTTATCACTTAATATTTTATTTATCAAATATTTGAATGCCTGCTGGGTACTAGACCCCATGATTGGAATTAAAAAATGAATAGAGCATGGTTTATGCCCATGAGGAGCTGACAGCATAGTAGACCATATGTATATATATGTGTATATATATATATATATATATATGTATATGTGTATATATATATATATATACACACATATATATATATATATATATATATATACACATATATATGTATATATATAAATCTGGTAGGAGTTACAATGACATGATTCTTAAAAAATGGAATAGCAGGAGTATGTAGTGCATGTGAGAATATGGTATGAGTTTGAAAAGCCAAGATAGGGCCAACTTGGGAATATGTCTCCTAAATATTTGAGACCTTTACTGTGGGTTAAGGGGAATTGTCATTTGATTTTAAGCAGTGATCTGACTTATATTTCAGAAGAACAACTGGTGACAGTGACAGGGTAGAGAATAACCTGTAGAAGGGCTGTGCAGGATGTATGTAAGAGATGTTTCTAAGGTGTAATGAGCACCAGGTGCAATTTGATTAGATTTGTATGTAGAGGTGTGGTCAGAAATTGGAATAGATTTGGATGCAGAGATATTGTTAGATATTCTGAATTGCTTTGAGACAAGAAATACAGCTATTTTGGGGCCAAGTAAATCAGTCTCCTAGTTATGGGTTCAGTTGTTCAGCAGAATTTGTTAATCGTCTTGAACTTATTTTACACTCTTCTCTCTTAACATTCATTGCATTTCCTGGATCTGATAATCTGCTCTTTCTTTGCCCATCTATTTATTTCCTCAAAAAGTCGTTTCCTTACCTCCAATTTTATTTATAAGTAGACAAAAAATTATTATCTGATGACTGCATTTGCACATACCCAGGCAAGTCTGTGTCATGCCAGTTGCAAGAGGGAGAGTTGAGCTGAAGACAAACATCCTTATGTTTGGGTAAATCATATTGCCTGTAATCGAGACAAAAAACACTGAAAGAACAGAGTTAAGAGAAAAAAATAAGGCAATTGTGTATCTCTTGAATTCTATATGGTGAAATGTTCTAAACTTTAAGGATTTTATAGGATTCTATAGTCTAGCACAGGGAAAATAGTCAACCTGTTTTAAGCTTGCAGGGACTTGATTTAGTGGTACTTGCCAGACTAGAAGTTGTAAAACATCAAGAAAACAGATATATTTTTCATCAGAATTATAAAGCTGTTGAGGGGATAGTCTGTGTTGAGTTGTTCTTACAACATAAGTTAGGTCATATCACTTCTTTGCCCCAAACTCACCAGTGTTTTCCCGCCTCATTCAGAGTAAAAGCAGATCTTTACACACAAGGCCCTACATGCTCTGTTCCCTGTTACTTTTCTGATTTCATCTTTTCCTACTCTCATTCTGATTCTTTTGCTCCAGTCACACTGACCTCTTTGTCAGTGTGATGCCTTGAAAAAGGAATTCCTTTTGCCTCAGGACATTTGCACTTGCTGTATTTCTGCTTAGAAGGCTCTTCCCCAGATATCCACGTGGCTTGTTCTCTCACTTTATACAGGTGTTTACTCAAAAGTTACCTATTCAGCGATGCCTTATCTGGTCACCCTTCACCAAATGCAGCTGTAACATTTCATACCCCCTTCCTCCTCCTTTGCATTTATCACTATCCAACATAAAATTTTATGTATTTATTTCATTATCTTCTCCATTATTGTAGAAACTCTGTGAGGGCAAAGACTTTTATTTCTTTTGTATTCCCAGTTCCTAGAATAACACCTGGTATGCATTAGGTACTCTAAAATTTTTGTGGAAGGAAAGAAGGCAGGGAAGAAAGAAGGAGGGAGGGAGGGAAGAAAAGAGAAAAAAAGGCATAAATTCTTCCGTAATGCCATTAAACTTACTGATAAAATTTTTATCACCTGTAAAGGTCTCTGCTTTTAATGGTCCATTTCCTTTAAAATGTCAAAGTCCAAAACCTAGAAAGTAACACATGACCTAAATAAACTGAATTTGCTCATACATTTTTTTTTCCTGATTTTTCAACTGTATTTGGACTAGAGGTAAGGCACTGTTTTAGGTTGAATTGCCACCTCATTCACATGTTAAAATCTTAATGCCCAGTACCTCAGAATGTAAGTTTGTTTAGAAATAGGGTTGTTGCTGAGATACTGGGGAAGGGTGGGCCAGTCATCCAATATGACTAGTGTCCTCATAAAAAGGGGAAATTGGAACACAGACATGTACATGAGGAGAACATTGTGTGAAGATGGTGGCAGAGATCTACATGCCAAGGAATTCCATTCCAGTGTTTGCTAGAAAACCACCAGAAGCTAGGAGAGAGGCATGGAACAGATTCTCCATCACTGCCCCAGAAGGAATCAACACTGACAACCTTGGCCTTCCAGCCTCCAGAACTGAGACAATTAATTACAGACATACCTTGGAGATATGGTGGGTTCAGTCCCAGCCACCGTAATAAAGCAAATATCACAACTAAGCGAGTCACATAAATTTTTTGGCTTCACAGTGCATTTAAACATTATGTTTATATTATACTGTAGTCTATTAAGTATGCAGTAGAATTATCTTAAAAAACAATGTACATATCTTAATTCAAAAATGCTTTACTGCTAAAAAGTGCTAACCATCATCTGAGCTTTCACTGAGTTGTATATTAGTAACATCAAAGATCACTGATCACAGATTACTATAACAAATGTAATAATGATGAAAAATTTTGAAATGTTGCAAGAATTACCAAAATGTAACACAGAGACATGAAGTGAGCAAATGTGGGAAAAATGATGCCAATAGACTTGCTGGACACACGGTTGCCACAAGCCTTCAGTGTGTAAAAAACACAATAAAGTGAGGCACAGTAAAACGAGGTATGCCTGTACTATTGCTTAAGCCACTCAGTTTGTGGTATTTTGTTATGTCAGCCTGAGCAAACTAATATAGGCACTCTCAGGTTCCCTCATTGAGAATAATATATAAAGAACAATAAGTTATGAATTTGATTTAACCATGCATTTCATATGGTAGTTTTCTAAAGTTATATCTGTGAAAATATTTTTTAAAATACAGGAAAAGTATTAAAGGATAAAATAAGAATCTCCATATGTAACATCTCAAATGAAAACTGATTTTCTTTTGTCAGATTTTCTCTTTTTAAACATTTTACTTACAGGTAATTATAGATTCACAGGAAATTGTAAAAATAGTACAGAGAGGTCCTTTATACCTTTTCCTCAGTTTACCCCAAGGTTACATCTTAAATAATTATAGTACATGATGAAAACCGGAAAATTGATATCGGTATAATGTATATGTATAGTTTTGTACCCTTTCACCATATGTGTAAATTGGTGTAACCACCACCATATTCCTGATCCAGAACTAGTCCATTACACAAAGATCTGCCCCTTGTTGCCTACCCTTTATAGTCACACCCATCCCTTTCCCCCTCACCACACCTAAACCCTGGCAACCATTGCTCTGTTCTCCATCTCTGTAATTTTTTCATTTTGAGGATATTCTAAAACTGGAATCATAAATAATGTGACTTTTTGAGATTGGCTTTTTTCACTCAGCATAATGCCCTTGAGATCTATGCAAGTTGTAACATACGTCAGTAGTTTGTTTCTTTTCATTACTGAGTAGTAGTCCATGGTATGGTTGTCCTACAGTTTCTTTAATCATTTATCAATGGAGGGTATTTTGATTATTTCCAGGTTTGGGCTATTACAAATAAACCTGCTGTACTTATGTACAGGTATTTGTGTGAATGTAAATTTTCAGTCCTCTGCTTTAAATGCTGAGGATTGCAATTGGTGGAACATATGATAAATGTATATTTTCTTTTTAATAAACTGTCAAACTATTTTCTAAGTGACTATACAATTCCCACCAAAAGTGAATGAGAGATCCCAATTTCTCTGCATGCTTACCAACATTTGGTATTACCACTATTTTTAATTTTATTCTAATAGGTGTACAGTGACATTGTGGTTTTGATTTAATTGCTTTAATGGATAGTGATGTTGAAAATCTTTTTAAGTGCTCATCTACTACCTGTATATCTTCTTTTCCGTTTTCTTTATGCACTCATCCATCACCAGATACTTAGGTTTTTTCTGTACCTTGGCTATTGTGAATAAGTCTGCAGTGAACATGGGAGTACAGATGGCTCTTTGAGATAATGCTTTCAGTTCCTTTGGATATATACCCAGAAGTGGGATTGCTAGATGATATGGTAGTACTACTTTTCATTTTTTGAGGAATCTCCAGACTTTTCCATAATTGCTGTACCAGTTTACATTCCCACCAACAATGTACGAGGATTTCCTTTTCTCTACATCCTTGCCAACACTTGTTATCTCTTGTCTTTTTGATGATAGCCATTCGAACAGGTGAAGTGGTAACTTGTGGTTTTGATTTGTGTTTTCCTAATGACTAATGATGTTGAGCATAATTTCATGTACCTGTTGGCCATTTGCATGTCTTCTTTGGAAAAATGCCTATTCAGGTCCTTTGCCCATTTTTTTTTTCTTTTTTTTTGCGGTACGCGGGCCTCTCACTGTTGTGGCCTCTCCCGTTGCGGAGCACAGGCTCCGGACGCGCAGGCTCAGCGGCCATGGCTCACGGGTCCAGCCGCTCCGCGGCATGTGGGATCTTCCCGGACCGGGGCACGCCTGCATTGGCAGGCGGACTCTCAACCACTGCGCCACCAGGGAAGCCCCTCAAGGAGAATTTTTACTGTATTTTCCTCAAGGAGTTTTATGGCTTTATTTCTTACATTTAAGTATTTAATGCATTTTAGTTACTTTTTGTGAGTGGTGTAAGATAAGGGTTCAGTTTCATTTTTCTGCATATGGATAGTTTTCACTGACTATCAGTATCATTATTAAAGATACTGTCCTTTCCCCATTGCATGTTCTTGGTGCACTTGTCAAAAATTAGTCAACTGTATATACCTAGGTCTATTTCTGAGTTCTTGAGTCTGTTAAGTTGGTCTATGTATCTATTTTTATGCCAGTACCATACTATTTTGACTATGATAGCTCTATAATATAAATATTATAAAACATTTAGATAGTTTGAAATCAGGAAGTGTGATGCCTCTATTTTTTTCTTCTTTCCCAAAATTGCTTTGGATATTTGGGGTCTTCTTTGGTTCCATATGAATTTTAGGATTGTTCTCTAATTTGTGAAAAATTTCATTGGGAATCTTGATAGGAATTGCAATGAATCTGTAGATGGTTTTGAGTAGTATGGGAATTTTAACAATCCTTTTAATCCAAAACACAGGTTATCTTTCCATTTATTTGTGTATTCTTTAGTTTCTTTCATCATTGTATTAGTTTTCAGTATAGAGATCTTAACCTTCTTAGTTAAATTTATTCCTAAGTATTTTACTGTTTTTGATGGTATTGTAAATGGGATTTTAAAAATTTCTTTTTCAGATAATTTCTTGTTAGTGTATAGAAACTATTGATTTTTGTATGTTGATTTTGTATCCTGCAGCTTTACTGAATTCATTGATTAGAGCTAACAGGATTTTTTTGGTGGAGTCTTTAGGATTTTCTATTGATACATATAAGATAATGTCATCTGCAAATAGAGACAATTGTACTTCTTACTTTCCAATTCTGTTACCTTTTATTTCTTTCTCTTGCCTGATTGCTCTGACTAGGACTTCCAGTGCTATGTTGAATGGGAGTGGTGAGGGTGGGCACCTTTGTCTTGTTTGATCTTACAAGAAAAGCTTTCAACCTTTCATCAGTGAGTGTGATGTTATTTGTGGGCTTGTCATATATGGCCCTTATTATGTTGTGGTATGTTCCCCCTATAGCTAATTTGTTGAGATTTAAAAAATCATGAATGGATGTTGAATTTTATCAAATGATCATATGATTTTTATCTTTTATTTTATTGATGTAATGTATCACATTTATTCATTTGTATATGTTGAACAATCCTTGTATCCCAGGGATAAATCCCACTTGATCACAGTGTATGATCCTTTTAATATAATGCTGAATTCAGTTTGCCAGTATTTTGTTAATTATTTTTGCATCTATATTCGTCAGGGATATTGGCTTTTAGTTTTCTTTTCTTGTAGTGTCCTTATCTGAGTTTGATACCTGGTAATTGACTCATGAAAGGAGTTTTGTGGTGGTCCCTACCGTTTGATTTTTTTGGAAGAGTTTGAAAGGATTGGCATTAATTGTTCTTTAAACATTTGGGAAAATTCACCAGTGAAGCTTTCTGGTCCTGGACTTTTCTTTCTTGGGAGGTTTTTGATTACTGATTCATTCTTTCTTATTGTTGGTCTTTTCAGATTTTTTTCTTCCTTATTCAGTCTTGGTAGGTTGTATGTTTCTAGGAATTTAATCATTTCTTTTAGGTTATCATGTTTGTTGGCATATAGTTGTTCATAGTGGTTTGTTATGACCCTTTGTATTTCTGGGGTATTAGTTGCAATGTCTCTTCTTTCAAATATAATTTTATTGATTAGGGTCCTCCTCTCTCTTCTCCTTGGTGAATCTAGCTAAAGCTTTGTTAGTTTTGTTCATCTTTTCAAAGACCAATTCTTAGTTTTGTTAATCTTTTCTATTGTTTTCCTGTTCTCTATTTCATTTATTTTTTGCCTTAATGTTTATTATTTCCTTCCTTCAGTTGACTTTGTGCTTGGTATGCCCCTCTTTTTCTAGTTCCTTGAGGTTTAAAGTTAGGTTGTTTATTAGAAATCTTTATTGTTATCTCTGAACCTCCCTCTTAGAATTGTTTTTGCTGCATTCCATAAGTTTCAATATGTTGTGTTTCCATTTTCATTTGTCTCAAGATATTTCTAGGAACTTTTCCATTTCTTCTAGGTTGTCCATTTTATTGGCATATAGTTTTCTTTGTGGTTATCTTTTACAATCCTTTGTATTCCCATGATGTCAGTTGTAATTTCTCATTTTTCATTTCTGATGTTATTTATTTGGACCTCGCTTTCTCTCTTGATGAAGCTGGCTAAACATTTATCAATTTTATTTCTCTTTTCAAAGAGCCGGTTCTTAGTTTCGTTGATATTCTCCTGGTAGCCATGGCTGGCCCCTGGTCCATTTGGTTGCTGGTCCCTGCCTGGTATGGAGGCTGCCAGCTACTGGTTGTCAGGGCTGGTAAGTGGTGCTGGATCCTGGTGAGGCTGAGTGAGAAATCTTAGGTACCTTGGAGCTGGTGTTGGCCTGCTGGTGTGTTGGCTGAGTCCTGACAAGGCAGGCTGTTGGATTGTAGTGTTCCTGGGTCTGGTGTCTGTATGCTAGTGGGCAACCTGGGGACCAGGGAGTTCTGGCAATAATGCTGCCTCTCTGGTGGGCAATAACAGGTTTTGGTATCTCTGGCTAAAAAGCCCTGGGGGTCCTGGAGCTGGTGTTGGCCCACTGGTGGGAGTCACTGGCTCTTGACACAGCTGGCAGAGGGGTCTGGGGTGTTCTGAAGATGGTGCCAGCCCTCTGGTGGGTGGAGCTGGACTCCAGTGTCTCTTGTTGCAGGATCCTGGGGGTGTTAGGGTTGTTGTTTGAGCCTGCTGATGGTTAGGGCTTGGGGCTCAGGGGGTCCTGGGGCTTGTGTCTGCACACTGGTCAGTGGAGCTGGGTCCCAGGGTCTTTGGCTGCATGACTCTGGGGGTACTGGAGTAGTGCCTGTACACTGGTATGTGTGGCAGGTCCTGTGCCCTCTGGTGGATAAGGCTGTGTGCCAGGGCAACTATAAGCTCTGCTCAGGAGGACTTAAGGCAGCGTGCCTGCTGACAGGTGCAGTTTTGTCCCCACCTGGCTAGTTGCTTGGCCTGATGTTCCAGTACTGGTGCCAAAAGGCTGGTGGGTAGGGCCCAGTCCCGGTGCTAATAAGCTAGAGGGAGAATTCCAAAGTGGCACTTGCCAGCACCAGTGTCCACATGGTAGAATGAGCTCCCCAAAATTGGTGCCGCCACTGTCTATGTCCCCAGAGTGAGCTCAAGTTGCTTCCTGCCTCTCTGGGAGACTCTCCAAGATCAGCGGGTGGGTCTGAACTCAGGCTCCTTTCAAATTACTGCTTCTTCCCCACGTCTGGAGCATGTGAGATTTTGTGTGTGCCATATAAGAGTGGAGCTCTATTTCTCACAGCCCTCTGCATCTCCTGAAAGTAAGCTCCATTGACCTTCAAAGCCAAACATTCTGGCAGCTCATTTTCCCAGTGCAGGAGCCCAGTGTGAGGCTCAGACTCATTGCTCCTTGGTGAGAACCTCTCTGATAGTAATGATCCTCCAGTTTGTGGGTCACCCCCCAGGGGGTATGGATCTTGACTATACCATGGTTTCACCCCTCCTACCCATTTTAATGTGATTTTATCTTTGTAGCTTTCATTGCAGAAGACCTTTTCTGGTAGGTTCTGGTCTTTCTCATCCGTGGTTGCTTTGTAAATAGCTGTAATTTTGGTATGCCTGTGAGAGGAGGTGAACTCAGAGTCTTCCTACTCCACTATCTTGGCCAAGTTCCCACTTTTAATTTTGATTATAACAATTTGAGTCTTTCTTTTTTCTTAGTCCGTCTAGCTGAAAGCTTGTTGACTTTTTCAAAGAACCAACTTTCAGATTCATTGACTTTCTTTATTGTTTTCTTAGTCTCTATTTTGTTTATCTCTGTTATGCTCCTTCAGCTATCTTCAGGTTTTGTTTGTTTTTTTTCTATTTCCTTAAGTTTTTTTTTTTTTTTGGTTGCTTTGGGTCTTCGTTGCTGTGCACAGCCTTTCTCTAGTTGCAGAGAACGGGGGCTTCTCTTGTGGAGCACGGGCTCTAGGCACACAGGCTTCAGTAGTTGCAGCACACAGGCTCAGTAGTTGTGGTGCACAGGCTCGGTAGTTGTGGTGCACAGGCTCGGTAGTTATGGTGCACAGGCTTAGTTGCTCCGCGGCATGTGGGATCTTCCTGGACCAGGGATCGAACTCCTGTGCCCTGCATGGGCAGGTGGATTCTTAGCCACTGCACCACCAAGGAAGTCCCTAGTTCCTTAAGTTGTAAAGCTAGATTGTTGTTTTGAGGTCATTCTTGTTTTTTAATGTAAGCATCTATAGCTATAAATTTCCCCTTACCACTGCTTTCACTATGTCCCAGGTTTTTGGTATGTTTTGGTATGTTGCATTTTCATTTTCATTCATTTAATTATTCTAATTTTCCTTGTGATTTCTTCTTTGATTCACTGATCATTCAAAAGTGTGTTATTTAATTTCCCCCAATTTTTAAAAGTTTTCAGTTTTATTACTGTTATTGACTTTCTAAGCTCATTACATTGTGGTTGAAGATACTTTGTATGATATCTTGTGGTTGGTGAAGATAATCTGTATGATATCTATCGTTTTAAATCTACTGAGACTTAATTTGTGGCCCAACACAGTCTATCCTAGAAAATTTCCCATAAGCACTTCAGAAAAATATGTCTGCTGCTCTTATTGGGGAGAGGGTCCTGTTTATGTCTATTAGATCTAGTTGGTTTACTGTGTTGTTTAATTAACTTCTGTCTGGTTGTTCTATCCATTATTGAGTGTGGGGTATTGAAGTCCCCACCTACTTTTGTAGAACAATTTCTTCCTTCAGTTCTGTCAGCTTTTGCTTATATATTTTGCCAGTCTATTTTGGGGTGCATAAATGTTTATAATTGTTTTATATATATATATATATATATATATATATATATATATATATATATATTTTGCGGTACGCGGGCCTCTCACTGTTGTGGCCTCTCCCGATGCGGAGCACTGGCTCCGGATGTGCAGGCTCAGCGGCCATGGCTCATGGGCCCAGCTGCTCCGCAGCATGTGAGATCTTCCCGGACTAGGGCACGAACCCGTGTCCCCTGCATCGGCAGGTGGACTCTCAACCACTGTGCTACCAGGGAAGCCCCAATTGTTATATATTCTTGACGTATTGAATTTTTTATTAACATATAATGTCTTGTTTGTCTCTTGTGAACTTTTCTGATTTAAAGTCTTCTTTGACTGATGTTAGTATAGCCACTCTGCTCACTTTTGGCTACTATTTGCATGGGATATCTTTTTCTGTATTTTCACTTTCAATCTGTTTGTATCTTTGAATCTAAAATGAGTATCTTGTAGGCATCATATAGTTAGGTCATGTGTTTTTATCCATTCTGCCAATCTCTGTGTTTTGATTGGCAAGTTTAATCCATTGCATTTAAAGAAATTACTGATGAGGGACTTCTGTCATCATTCTGCTCTTTGTTTTCTATATGTCTAATAGCTCTTTTGTCTCTCATTTCGTGCATTACTCTTTTCTTTAGTGCTTAGTTGATTTTTTGGTAGGAAATGTTTAAATTCCTTTCTCATTTTCTCTTGTGTACATTCTATAGCTATTTTTTTTTGTGTGTGTGGTTACCATGGGGATTACATTTAACATCCTAAATTTATAACACTCTAATTTGAATTTACACCAGCTTAACTTCAATAACATACAAACCTCTGCTCTTTTACAGGTCCATCTCCACCCTTTTTGGTGTAGATGACACAAAATTACATCTCTGTACAATGTGTGCCCCCCAAACATAAACTAATAAATATTATTTTTTTAATCTTTTCTTTTAACATCTTCATTGGAGTATAATTGCTTTACAATGGTGTGTTAGTTTCTTCTTTATAACAAACTGGATCAGCTATACATATACATATATCCCCATATCTCCTCCCTCTTGTGTCTCCCTCCCACCCTCCCTATCCCACCCCTCTAGGTGGTCACAAAGCACCGAGCTGATTGCCCTGTGCTATGGGGCTGCTTCCCACTAGCTATCTGTTTTACATTTGGCAGTGTATATATGTCCATGCCACTCTCTTCATCCCAGCTTACCCTTCCCACTCCCCGTGTCCTCAAGTCCATTCTCTATGACTGTGTATTCCTGTCCTGCCCCTAGGTTCTTCAGAACCATTTTTTAAAATAATTATTTTAAATGCCTAGTCTCTTAAATTATGTAGACACATGGAATTACAAACTAAAGTTACAATATTACTAGCTTCTAGACTAATAATTTTAAAAATATATATTAGTCCTTTAAAGCATGTATAAAACAAAAAGTGGAGTTACAAACCATTGTTATAATAACACTAGCTTTTATGATTGCCCATATCTTTACTAAGATGTTTATTTCTTCATACAGATTTGAGTTACCATTTAGTGTTCTTTCATTTCACCCTGCAGGACAACCTTGAGCATTTCTTGCAAGGCAGGCAGATCTAGTGGTAAAGAACTCTCTCTGCTTTTGTTTATCTAGGAATATCTTCATTTCAAAGGAAAAGGAAATTATTGAAGGAAAAGAGTCTTAAAAAATCGATTTTCACAATCTCTGTCTTTTCATTTGTTTTTTTGAGTATTTGTGTATAATGTAGCTACTTATATATTTGGGCTATGTCTAAAATTTTAGTATCTTAGTATTTATGTTTGGTCTATTATTTTTTCTTTATTTCTCTTTTCCTGCCTTGTTTTGGAATAGTTGACTATTTTTTTAGTGTTCTATTTTAATGTCTAGTGTTTTTATTGTATCTCTTTATATTTTTTTAGTAGTTGCTCTAGGGCTTACTATATGCATATTTAACTTTTCACAGCCTACTTAGAATCAGTATTTTGTCACTTAAAGAGAAAAGTAAAGAATTTACAACCATGTATTACTATGTACTTTCTCTTCTTTATATTATTGTCTTATACATTACATCTAGTTAAATTGTAAATCCCATCACACATTGTTATATTTTTTGCTTTCAACTGTTGAACATATTTTAAAGAACCAAGAAGAAAAGAATAGTCTCCCTATTTACCCAGATATTTTTCATTTTTATTACTTTTTCTTAATTTTTGACATTCCAAATTTATTTTCTGATACATTTATTTCCCTTTTGTCCGAAGGAGTTCCTTCAACATTTCTTTGAAAGCATATCTTCATTCCTGAAAGTTTTGCTGGATATAGAATTCTTAGTTGACAGTTCCTTTCTTTCATCTCTTTAAATATGTTGTTCCACTCTCTTGGAATCCAGTGTTTCTAATGAAAAATTTGAGTCTTTCAAATTATTTTTCCTTTATATGTAAAGCATTGTTAATATATCTGGTTGTTTTTCTTTGTATTTCATTTTTAGTAGTTGAATTATCATATGTCTGGGCATAATTTCTTTGGATTTCTCCTGTTGGGCTTTTCTGAGCTTTTTGAATCTGTATGTTAATGTATTTCATGAAGTTTGGGAAGTTTTCACTCATTATTTCTTTAAATACATTTTTTTTTAGCACCACGCTTTCTCCTTTCTTTCCTAGACACAGATGACACAAATGTTAGCTCTTTTGTTATAGTTGCATAAGTCTCTGAAGGTTTTGTTCATTAAAAAAAATCTTTTTTTGCTTTGTTTTTCAGATTGAATAATTTCTATTGATACATTTTCTAGTCCACTGATTCTTTTTTTCTGTTATGTTTGTTCTGCTATGGAGGTTATCCAGTTATTTAAAAATTTTGTTTATTTTCAGTTCAAAACATTTCACTTGTTTCTTTTTTATATTGTCTGTTTAAGTGATGAAATTTTCTATTTTTCCATTGGTTCAAGAATGCTTTTGATTGATTCATGGAGTATTTTTATAATAGCTACTTTAGAATCTTTGATAATTCCAACATCTTTGTCATCTCAGCATTGGCATCCTTTATCTTTTCCCCTGCACTTTGAGATTTTGCAAGTTATTTGTGTGACGAGTAAGTTTGGATTATATTCTGGACATTTTGAACATTATAAGACTATGATATCATTTCAATTCTATGGATAATGTTAATAGTTTTGTTTCAGCAGGGAGCCAACCTGGTTAGGTTCAGGGAACTGGTTCCAACTCACCACTGTAGACTGTGGTTCCAATGTCAGTTGCATTTTCACAGTCTTTGTAGCACTATGTTGTTTTCCTGCATGTGTGCCATTCAGTGGTCAGACTTGACCAGAGCTGTGGTGTAGAGGTTCAGTTTTTTAGTTTTTAATTGAAGTATAGTTGATGTATAATGTTATATAAGTTATGGGTATACAATACAGTGATTCACAATTTTTAAAGTTTATACTTCATTTATAGTTACTACAGAATATTGGCTGTATTCCCTGTGTTGCACAACATATCCTTATAGCTTATTTTATACATAAGAGTTTGTATCTCTTAATACCCTACCCTTATATTGCCCCCTTCAGTCTCCCCACTTGTAACCACTAGTTTGTTCTCTGTATCTGTTTATTTATTTTTTGTTGTACTCACTAGTTTGTTGTATTTTTCAGATTCCACATAAGTGACATTGTACAGTATTTGTTTTTCTCTTTCTGACTTATTTCACTTAGCATAGCACCCTCCAAGTCAATCCATATTGTTGCAAATGGTAAAATTTAATTCTCTTTATGGCTTAGGAGTATTCCATTGTGTATATCTATATTACATGTTCTTTATCCATTCATCTGTTGATGGACAATTAGGTTGCCTCCATATCTTGGCAATTGTAAATAATGCTGTTATGAACATTGGGGTGCGATGTTCATATATGTTCATTTCAAATTAGTGTTTTGTTTTTTTTTAGATATATACCGAGGAGTGGAATTGCTGGGTCATATGGTAGTTCTATTTTTAGTTTTTTGAGAAACCTCCATACTGTTTTTCACAGTGGCTGCACTAATTTACATTCCCATACATTTAGGGTGTACAAGGGTTCCCTTTTCTCCACATCCTCAGCAATATTTATGTTCTTTTTTATAATAGCCATTCTGACAATGAGGTGATATCTTATTGTGGTTTTGATTTGCATATCACTGGTGATTAGCAATGTTGAGCATCTTTTCATGTACCTGTTGGCCACCAGCATGTCCTCTTTAGAAAACTGTCTATTCAGGTCTTCTGCCCATTTTTAAATCGGGTTGTTTATTTTTTTGATATTAAATTGCATGACCTATATATATATATATATATATATATATATATAATATTAACCTCTTTTTGGTCATATCATTTGCAAATATTTTTTCCCATTCAGTAGGTTTTCTTTTCATTTTGTCAATGGTTTTCTTTGCTATGCAAAAGTGTTTAAGTTTAATTAGGTCCCATTTGTTTATTTTTGCTCTTAATTCCTTTGCTTTAAGAGACACATCAAAAAAAATATTGCTATGATTTATGTCAAAGTGTGTTCTCCCTATGTTTTCCTCTAAGAGTTTTATGGTTTCTGGTCTTATGTTTAGGTCTTTATTCCATTTTTAGTTTATTTTTGTATATGGTGTTAGGGAATGTTCTAATTTCATTCTATTACATGTAGCTGTCCAGTTTTCCAAGCACCACTTATAGAAGAGACTGTCTTCTCTACATTGTATATTCTTGCCTCCTTTATTGTAGATTAATTGACCATACATGTGTGGGTTTATTTCTGGGCTCTCTATTCTGTTCCATTGTGGTATGTGTCTGTTTTTGTGCCAGTGACATACTGTTTTGATTACTGTAGCTTTGTAATATAGTCTGAAGTCAAGGAGTCTGATTCCTTCAGGTCAGTTCTTCTTTCTCCAGATTGTTTTGGCTATTTGAGGTATTTTGTGCTTCCATAGAAATTTAAAAGTTTTTTGTTCCAGTTCTGTGAAAAATGTCACTGGTATTAATATTTTGATAGGGATTGCATTGAATCTGTAGATTGCAGATCCTTGGATAGTATGGTCATTTTAACAATATTGATTCTTTTAATACAGGAACATGGTATATATTTTCATCTGTTTGTGTCATCTTCAATTTCTTTCATCAGCATCTTATAATTTTCAGAGTATATGTCTTTTACCAACCTAGGTAGATTTATTCTTAGGTTTATTTATTTATTTATTTTTGATGTGGTGGTAAATGGGATTTTTGCCTTAATTTTTCCTTCTGATAGTTTGTTGTTAGTGTATAGAAATGCAACAGATTTTGGCATATTAATCTTGTATCCTGCAACTTTACTGAATTTCCTGATGAGGTCTAGTAGTTTTCTGGTGGCATCTTTAGGGTTCGCTATGTGTAATATCATGTCATCTGCAAAGTGACAGTTTTACTTCTTTCTTTTCAATTTGGATTCCTTTTATTTCTTTTTCTTGTCTGATTGCTGTGGCTAGGACTTCCAATACTATGTTGAATAAAAGTGTCAAGAGTGGGAATCCTCATCGTGTTCCTGATCTTAGAGGAAATGCTTTCAGTTTTTCACCACAGTATGATGTTAGCTGTGGGTTTGTCCTACATGGCCTTTATTATGTTGACATATGTTCCCTCTGTGCCCACTTTCTAGACAGTTTTTATCATAAAGAGGTGTTGAATTTTGACAAAAGCTCTTCCTGCATCTATTGAGTTAATCATATAGATTTTATTCTTCAATTTGTTACTGTGGTGTATCACATCGATTTGTGGATATTGAAAAATTCTTGTATCCCTAGGATAAATCCCACTTGATCATGGTATATGATCTTTTTATGTATTGTTGGATTCAGTTTGCTAATATTTTGTTGAGGATTTTTGCATCTATGTTCATCAGTGATATTGGCCTATAATTTTTTTTTGTGTGTGTGCATCTTGTCTTTGGTTTTGTTATCAGGGTGATGCTGACCTCATAGAATGAGTTTGGATGCAGGTCAGGGGTGAGCTTAGGAGTTCATAAATGACTTTATGAGTTTGCTTTCCTGAGCTTTTACAGTCCAAAATCTCCCTCAAACTTTGCAATTTCTTGGTGTTCCTCTTTTAATAGTTGTCTACTCAGAAAACTAGGACTTTAGTTGCCATACACTGCTGTGTACTTCTGCAAGTGCCTCTGCATCTAAGGCCAAGAGATAGATGGTAGGGGGACTGAGGGAGGAAAAAAGAAATGGGTGTTTGCCCCACATTGTTATAATCACAGGTCTTCTAAACAGGGGAGAAGCCTCCCCTCTCTCAGTTTTGGTTTTTGCATGCTCCCATTGCCTCTGCCTGTTGCCACTACCACAGGATTACTTGGAGGCTGGGTGTGGGGGAACAAAGCAGTCTTTCTGAGCATTAGTAGTGCCTTTCCATTCCTTGAGGAAAGCTAGAGGGCTTTTCCTGGAGCTCTTTCTGCCTGCACCCTGCTGTTTACGTTAAGCATATTGAGTTTAGGTGACAGTTACTTGAGGAAAAAAATAGTAAACCAGTGTGACAGTATTTCAAATGCTGTTCTTTCCCAGAATCCACCTGGTACAGTTAACTTTTCAGAGTTTTCAAATATCTGTTCTATCCAATCTGTCTGGGTTTTATTGCTTTTTTGTTGTATTCAATGGGATAGACTGAGTGGGGTGTACTTATATTTAACCCAGAACTGGAACCTTCTCCCTTAGATTACAGAGATGTATTAGTTGGTATGCCATTGGTACTTTGAGGATAATGATTGTGTGAGCATCTTTGGTCAACCTAAGTTATTTTATGCTATTATGGTCTTTTTGTCCTTTTCTTTCTTCCTTTCCTTCCCTTCTTTCTTCTTCTTTCACTTCCTCCTCTTCTTCCTTACTTGAGTCACTGATTGCTTTTGGTCTCTCCTTACATAAACTGGAAGAGGGAAAATAGAAATGTATGCATAGTTTTGCTTCTTTCTTCCACTCCATTGCAGAACTCCTGTTTTATTTTTATTGCTGGCATCTTTCCATTGGCTGAGCCTGCTCCTTGCCACCTCTGTCACCATTTCTGATTGCCATGTCATCACTGCCAGCAGATTTGCTCACGGTCAATCCTATCTGCTTCTCATTTTTTTCCTCTTCTTTGTATCTTTTAATATGTCTTTTCTAATACTTATCTGTTTTTATGTAAATTACTACATGCATACCAGTTTTTATTTTCTATTAGTTTACCAATTACAGTGAAAATCAAGTGTAATTTTTTTCTCAATGTCTGTGTTGATTTGTTTCTCTTTGATCAGACCTGTTTGAGTGTGTGTGTGTGTGTGTGTGTGTGTGTGTGTGTGTGTTTGTGGTATGGTGGGAAATGAGGGCTATGTTAGTGATCTGGAGATATATTGGAAGCCTGAGGCTTTGTATAATTTTATTTTTGTTGTTTTTTTAAGATTAAAATAAGCAGTGCTATTTTATCTTTCTTAATGTTAGCTAGCAACTTTATCTTAATCTTGATGCTGGATTTAGCACTTTTCATTGCATCAGAGCTTAGAAGGAGAATTTTATTAGTTAGAAGGCCTGGATCTAATCATGGTTCTAGTATTAGTTAGAAAAAATTGAGCATTAATTTTACTACCTATTCATTATATTTTATTTATGAATGAAGTAATAATGATTGACTAGTACCAGCTGCAAATCTGGGTACAAACAGGCCAGTTCCTTTTACTCTGAAGCCACAATGGGAAGGGCAGGTGCAACAGGAGAGGAAATTAGAGAGCAACCAGTGGAACCAAGTTGAGTCCACCAAGAAGGTCATGCAAGACTGAGGTTAGGAATTTAGAAGGTGGACTCTGCAAGGGAGTAAAACTCATTCTGTTTTTTCTTTCCCCATCTCTTCAGTTTTACCTTAAATGTACCAAAATACTTATCTGTAATCAGAAGTGATTATTGGAGAAAAATGAAAGACTGGGCTTTAACTTTGCTTCCTCCAGGCCTGGATTTGGTACCACTCCTCTGTGCTCTCATAGCTCCATGGGCTCATGTTTGTCTTAATTCTGATCACTCTGTGTGATCATTTCCTCCTTATTTAATGGTTCTCCAGCTAGATAACAATATTCTTGATGGCAGGGTTTTAATTTTTTTCACTGGATATTTCTAGTACAAACAGAGTTCCTGACATATGGAGGGTACTCAGTGATTGTTTTATTAATCATGTGTTAGAGGGATATTGAAAAAATAGTAACCAACAGCAATAAATTCATTGTAAGCAAAGGAAAACTCATGAGAAAAGGTTTATCTCTTCTAATTGTGAGAGATTGAATAAGACAGAAAATGCGTGTTAAGAATAAAGTTGAAAGCTGTAGCTTACCTCTACTTATTATACTGTGATTAAAATTTAGTTTTGTATGACATTCAATTTAGTAGTCTTGCTTGCAACCCGTTCTTTCCTCTGCCCAAGGTGTCTTTATATGTATGATATATCTTACAATTTGAGCTTCTTATACCTTGGTTACCTTAGAGTAATCTTCTTATACCTTGGTTTCAGTACTCTGGAGGAGTTCTGCCTGCCTCTGTAATAAGGTGCTCCCCTGGAAACCTCCAAAGTGAAATTCACATTTGCTATATAGCACATATTTTAAGTCAGATCATCCCAATTAGTGGTCTATGTACTTGGTAAAAGTTTTTCTAGCCATTTGTTCATGTTGATAGCTAACCAGAAGCTAGATATTACTTACCTTGAATAGGGATTACATAGATACCCAAAATTTTTAACAGAAAAAATTTAACAAAATGTATACACACACACAGACACACACATATCCCTAAACACACATATATAAATAGTCTACACTACCACTGTATTCTTTTAGAAACTGAATATGGAAACTGAGATAATAGAAGTCTCAGAGTTGTTTGAAGTTGTAGGAGAAACAGAAATCCTTGAAGTTCTCTTTGGGTAGAGGAGAAAGGGATAAAACTTAAAAAAAAATTTCTTGAATACATAGGTCGTTTAGTAAGTTATTCTCAGCTGTGGAAAACCCTCAACATGTACACAAAGCTCGCTTGGAAAAAGTTATGACTACGTTTTCCTGTACTTTAAGTTCCCATAAGCATCAGGCATTCATGGTTTCAGAAGATTTTAAGTGAACTAAAAACCAGGTAATCATTTTCTAATTAATGGGGAGAGTGGTAGCTTAGGCAGTCAGAGCAGTTAACTGAGAGACAGTGAAAAGATTTTTGATGGAGTGGCTCATTTTTTAAATGATACTACAATTATTATATTTTAATGTGAAGTGGGAAGATAGAAACAAATAGCACATCAAGAAAATAAAGAGTAATTCATTTAATTCTTACATTGTCCTCACTGAAAAGAGCTTTGTCTCCTGAAAAAAGGAAGTCAGAATAATTTATCTAATTGTCTGTCTGTCTGTCCATGTGGTCTATCTACCCATCTGGTCTGTGCATGTGGTATATCTATAAAGGCAAGATCTAGAAGGGAAGGAAACAAAAGGTAAGGAATGAAATCTCTCTAAGTAGATATGCAAAAACATATGGAATGTTTAATGGTGAATGGAAATCAGGGACATTACTTCAGATAGAACCAAGAAGAATTTTGATATTTGAAAGTAGATATAATAAAATGAAAATAAAAACAATAAGTGAGGAAGTGAAGAGGGAAAGGGTGGGATTTATTTTTCTTTTTTTCTTTTCTCACATGCCAGTGTGAGATGTACAGGTACTGGAGATTTTGTATACTGGTGACAACCAAGTACATTTATTGGTTTTATGTTACTAAACATAATTGAAACACCAATATAAATCACCTATTCTAAACTCAGGTCTTGGGAGTTGGGATGAACTAAAACCAGAAATATGCTTTGAAGTGAGGTTAGATATGAGCAGAAGTCTTTAATTTTGGGCTCTTGCTGAAAATACAGGAGAACCCATGACACTAATCTTGCTTATGCAGAGGACGTGCCATTATAGCACTTTGGCTTTATGATGGCGCTAGAGATAGATCAGAAGGGAAAAGATGAGAATATGAATGTATGTGAACACAACACTTTCTGAAGCAGACCTTAGTGTCGGGCGTTGCCAGAGTTGGTGAAGAAAATGGAATACACTCGTTTTTTGTCCATCACCTGTTTTCCTTATTCTTCCCACTTCCCATTAGAAATGTCGAAGTAGAAGCTGTGAGTTTTACAGCTGGCCTAATCAGGACTTTATTTCTATCACTGCTTATTGCAGGGCGACCGACATCTACTTTGTGGCTCTCAGTTGAGTGAGAGGGGAAGCTGTGTATTCTCTGGGGTTTGGGCCTTGTACTGATATTGACCAAGCTTCTCAGTCTCTCTCTCTCTTTTTAAATTTTATTGGAGTACAGTTGATTTACAATGTTGTGTTAGTTTCAGTTGTACAGCAAAGTGATTCAGCTATACATATACATATATTTATTCTTTTTCAGATTCTTTACCCATAGAGCTTTTTACAGAATACTGAGTAGAGTTCCCTGTGACATACAGTAGGTCCTTGTTGGTTATCTATTTTACATATAGTAGTGTGTGTATGTTAATCCCAAGCTCCTAATTTATCCCTCCTTCCCGTGTTTCCCCTTTGGTAACCATAAGTTTGTTTTCGAAATCTGAGTCTGTTTCTGTTTCATAAATAAGTTCATTTGTATAATTTTTTAAAATTAGATTCCACATAGGAGTGATATCGTATGATATTTGTCTTTCTCTGTCTGACTTCACTTAGTATGATAATCACTAGGTCCATCCAGGTTGCTGCAAATGACATTACTTTGTTCCTTTTTATGGCTGAGTAATATTCCATCGTATATAGGTACCACATTCTTTATTCATTCCTCTATTGATGGACATTTAGGTTGCTTCCATGTCTTGACTATTGTAAATAGTGCTGCAATGAACACTGGGGTGCACGTATCTTTTCAAATTATGGTTTTCTCCGGATATATGCCCAGTAGTGGGATTGCTGGATCATATGGTAGCTCTATCTTTAGTTTTTTAGCTCAGTCTCTCATTGTACTAATCTGCTTTTTAAAAATACTAGTAACTAATAATAATAGTTACAGTTTATTGACTTTTATGCCAAGATTGTGCAAAGTGTTTTTGCAGACATTACATACTTTATTTCAGTTGGTCCTTCTAATAATCATATAAGGTAGGTGACATTATCTTCATTCCACAGATGAGAAACCTGAAAGTTGGGGAACTTGTCTAAGACCACACTGTTAGTAAGTGGCAGTGGGGATTTCTACTCAAGCCTGTCTCCATAGCCAGTGTACTTAAGCACTGTTCTACACTGCTCAACAGGAAAAGGTAGGAGTCTGTGCAAACATTTTTAATGTTTATTAATTTGGGGGCTTATGAGCATTCAGGATCTGTCTTTTGACAGTTAAAGATTTGTTACAATAAGAGTTTTTTTTTAATCCTTGAATTATTTCCAACACCAGATCCTCATTTTCTTAAAACATTATGATCTATATTCTCATTCTCATTTTCAGCATCTTTTTTCACATACTCTTGGCATTCCTGCCTTTCTTATGATATATTCTATGCCTAAAATCCTTTCATGGTGAAGTCTTTCCTTTCTTAAAGAGTTTTAAAAATCCAATTTCTTCCTTCAAAAATTTTTTTCTGAAAAAAAAAGAAAAAGCAATTTCTCCTGTCTCACAATATTCTAAAACTACAATTTAATTTTGCACCTGTTTCTGTAATGATATTTTATTAACAGTTTCATGAAGATGCAAAGGTTTTAATTTTTGCTTTTTTTCAATTTTTGTACTCTTTTCCATCTTTCCTCATTTGTAAAGGGGAGAAAGCAGAATTTCAGGGCTCTTAAAATATTCATACTGCTTTTTCTAATGCCATTTGTAAATGTATACTTGCTAAATATTTTTAAGGATCTTAGTGATGTTAATCATAAAGAGCTAGATACTCAATACTTTAGATTGTGTATTCTTCAAGAAGTTAAGCCAAATGATAAATTCCCCAATAAAAGATGTGTGTGTATGTTTGTGTAGCATAGACTTTATTCTCATACGTGACTTATGGTTAGTAGTGATAAATGCTTGTATGCCTTTTGAAGAAATCTGTGAGCCTCACATGTGCAGCCCAAGGGCAAGAACACTGAATGGAGGGATGGGAGGAGAGAGGATGTTAGGCACACCCTTGGCTTCCGGCACCCTCCAGCCCTGCCCTTAGACCCTGCTTTCCTTGCTGTGGTGCTCTGTGCTCTGCGGCCAAGTCCTCCTTTCTATAGCCACATGGGCTGGGCATGTCTTAGGCCCTAAATAGGAGATTTTAAAATGTTATTTTTCTTTTTTCCCCCACACAGTTTGCCTGATGATTCAATGAAGGGAAGCATTTCTACCTTTTTAGTTTAGCATAATAAAATGTGCTTACTTAAAATTTAATACTTTACCTTACCTATTATTAATGTATATTTTGTAGAATTATCCAAGAATATCTTTTTAAATTTCAGATTTCCTCAAGTTACTGGAATAGAGTTTGGATTTGACCCAGATACACAGCCAGGACATCAAATCATAAAAGATACTGTAAAACATTCAAGGACAATATTTACAGAGAAAAAAAATTTATCTTCTTGCTGTTAAGGAGTACATTCCAAATGTGAGATTATGTACCTGCCCACACTCACACATACAATTTTTTTTTTGATTTCAGACTCTTGGTGGTTTAAATAAAGTTTTCCATTGTATATTTATAATTCATGAATTAGATTTATTTTATTTTTTTGTATGCAGGTATAGTTTCATTGTTAATATATTTCATATTAACAGATTTTATAATATAGAATATCTGAAATTCATGCTTGTTAACACTGTTCTCTCAGTGATTGGCAAACATAGCCAGAGATGGCTAAACAGCTACAAAAAAAATTCCATGGTGTACTGCTGAACTTTACATTTAGTGATAAACACTTTTTTTTTTTTTTTTTTGCGGTACGCGGGCCTCTCACTGTTGTGGCCTCTCCCGTTGCGGAGAAGAGTCTCCGGACGCGCAGGCTCAGCGGCCATGGCTCACGGGCCCAGCCGCATGTGGGATCCTCCCAGACCAGAGCACGAACCCGCGTCCCCTGCATCGGCAAGCGGACTCCCAACCACTGCGCCACCAGGGAAGCCCTTAAATAATTTTTTGATAAATTCTAGACATTGGATAAATTTCTTATGCTTGGGGAAATATAATAAAAGATGACTGAGCACTATTTGCCAAGGCATAAGGCTAGGCTTGAGGGAAATATAAATAATTATAAGAAAGGTATAAGCAAAAATTCAAAGACAGAAAGCACGAAGTAAGTTCTAAAGAAGTATATATTGTTCAAATGTTCAAATTCTTCTACTTCACAATCTTTTTTTTAATGGTTACATTACTTTTATTGTCATAAACTGATTATTATTTAATTTTATCTTTCTTCACATTGCTTAACTTTTTTTTAACATCTTTATTGAAGTATAATTGCTTTACAATGTTGTGTTAGTTTCTGCTTATAACAAAGTGAATCAGCTATATGTATACATATATCCCCAACTTCACAATCTTATTTCAACTACCTTTTCAGGCTTACTTTTCTCTCTTATTTCTATTCTATGTGAACCATTCTAATTAGTCAAATTGGCTTAATAAGTGTCCTGTAAAACATCTCATCCTTTCCTACTTAAAAAGCATTGTACCTTGGCATATAGACCTCATTTTATTTTGGTTTAGAAGTTTTATCCATTTAAAAAAAAGTCACTTAGCAATAATTCAAACAAAGATTGGACCAAATTTGGGATTATCATGTGTTTTAACCAGTCTTACTGTGTGTATAGCCTTTGAAGAAAAATCAGATAAACCATCAGCAGTAATTGCAGTACCTGGCATAGTAGTATGACTTTGCCATATTTCTCAGGACATGAAAGAACATTTGCAGCAACTTAGAACTGCAAGAAAACAAGGCTTAAGAAGTTTTCTCACCATTAGAGATAATGCATGTGAAAAATTTTGATTTTGATGGTAATGCTGTATAGGTAATGTGCTTTATTCAGAGTCAAAATGAATCTGACAAATTAACATACAATTTTAGCATTATTAAGCATAGTAACATAATTTTGATTGTTTTGTGTTGTTCTAGATTTCTAATTCTAGGGATATTGCTCTAAAAGTTCTTTTCATTTGACTCTTCTGAAGCATGTACCCTTCTGACTTTTCAGTGTGTTATGCAGAAAATAATACAAGTATGTTTGTGAACATGTTGCTTGTGATTTAAGTATATACATTACATAATGTTTCCTTTTCCTTCCATTGTTGCTTTAAAACCACTTAATTTTCACTCTCTGCTATGACTCTGACTCGATTCAGAATAAGAAAAAATAGATAAATGTATATAACACTGATCATTACTGTTTATTGTTCTAGCAATTTTGATGATGAAGTTGTAAGGTATAGCAATGGGATATTAAATATTATCTTTTTAGAAGTCCTGAGTTTTTCATGTTAATGACATAGACCATGTAGAATTTATATGACATTTGCTTACCTGTTACAATTTCAATTAAGTTTTTTTTTTACTAGAAAGAAATGAGATGGAATATTGCAGAATTTATCAATAAACTATGATAAACATTTATTCTGAAATAGTTTAAAATCAGACTGGGCCAAATTTATAATGGGTTTATAATTGGTTAGTTGACAAAATAATTATCTGCCTAAACATACCTCACCTTTGATAGTTTTAAGTTTATAATTTTTGAAAATAAAATGCACCTTCTGCCTTTTCTCAGCCACAGGATGTACATATCATAACTAGAGCAAAGAGCCATTCTTTTCTAGGGAGGTCATGTGTGCCTTTCCCTAATTTGTAGAAGGAAAAAGACACACCCAATTAATATGTAGGTTAGAAGTAGTGAACTGTGTACAATAACATAGTTAATATAAGTGGAAAGAAGAACTTAGGTGGTGTAATTTTCTCTTAATTTCCCTCTACTTTTAGCTGTTAGTCATAGGAAAAGTGGATGTACTGATACACATGTATACTGATTATCTCTGAGTCCATAATAGGAAGCAGACAGGAGTAGAAAATTTTGCATGTAACAGATGTAGCTTTCATTTGAATAATGAGATACCAAGTAGATTTCTGAAATTTTTTAAATTAGAAGGAATGTATATAGATTCCTAGGTAACAAGAAATTTATTCTGAAATCCTCAGGATATGTAACTGACATTTAGTGAAGTTCAGATCATGGTCAAAACTTGAATTGAGCATCATTTGTAGAGCAAATGAATATTTATTGAGCATGTACTATTTTTGTTTGTTGAATGCATGAATGAATGAGGAGACCTTATTAACTATGTGTTACTGTTGCATTTTACTGTGTGAAGATGTACTATTTTATATGAAAGTTTTAGTAGAGGGAAATGCAGTCCAGGAGGTTAAAACCAAAGGGAGCTAATTCATAGAGAAAAGCTGAAATAAAAACGTCAGAAAGGATAAAGAGAAAAGACAGTATGTAATGAAAAGTGGAATATTACTTGGGTACACTCTAACTTATTATTTTCTTTAATAATTTATTGATATTAACTCTGAAAAATACATTATATGTTATAGACAAAATTTTACTCGGGAAAGATGGCACATGTAAAATGGTTTTCCAAATTGAGTTAATAAAATAGTAATTTCACATTTAAAGTTATTTGCCTAGAAAGGTACCAGGTACAATGCTTTAAAAAGTATCTGTTATTTTAAAAAGCATATTAATTTAGACAGAACTGAGTAAGAATTTATAACTTTCTTTGGAAACCCTGTATAATGCAGATATATAGTATAAAATTATGAGAGTTAGAAATATTTAAGAGAACATTTTAAGTAAGCAGCTCATGCCATTTATATATTGACATGTTTATAAATCTTTAGTCTTTAAAGCAGAACGCTACTCTAGGTGAGGTCTCTTATAGTTTTCTCTTAATTATCTTGATGAGGTTGATAGTAATTTCTACTTTTTATAGCCTTGCAATTTATCACTCTACTTACTTGAAGTTTTCTGTGTTTCACTTTTTTTTTTCCCCCAGCAACCTACTTATGTATCACTTTCTATTAGCCCTCAATTCAGTATCCAACTTCATTTTATTTTCCTAACATATGTCCATTGGGGATAGGCTTCCTATTGGGAGCAGGGGTGTGCTGGTGAAAGCGTCTATTTTTGGTTACTGTTTTTTAATTAGATTGTCAGTTTTGTGTTGAAGAGAGATCTGTATTAATTAATTCATTCAGATGTATTGAAAAAGATTTAATGACCCAAAAGGTACAAGTAGGTAGAAATAGGAAGTGATATAGATGATTAAGTTTTCAAACTTTACCACATAATAGATTTAACCTAGAGAACTTTTAAGGATCCCTATTCTTATGCCAACTAAATTAGAGTATTTGGGGTAGGACCTAGGTATCAGTATTTTTAAGAATTCCCCAAGTGATTCCATTATGCAGCCAAATTTGAATACCAGTGACATATATCCGTGGTTGGATTTTTAAAAATATGTGACAAATACTCTATGAGGCCCACAAAGCTTCAAATATTTACTATACAGCCCTTTGCAGAAAAAGTCTGTTGACCCATGATATAGATTACTCTGTTTCATCAGACTAGAAGCATTGGTATCACATGAAGCTTTGTTAGAAATGCAGAATTCCAGGCCCTATCCCAGACCTGCATTTTAACAAGATCTCTAGGTGGTTCACATGGACATTAAAGTGTGAGAAGCACTGATACATATCATGTTGTGGATAATATTATTTATTAAGTATTAAGCTCCTTGATACTTTTCTGACAGAGGTAATCAAGAGTGACTACACAGTTTATTCATTTTTCAGTTTTATAATCCTTTTACCAAGGGTTATTTTTATATCTCTTAACCCCTACAGAGATTTCCTAGAGTGATAGGTTAATAATTGTTCTATTAGAATCAGATTCCCTTTTCCTTGAATCTGGACTGGCCTTAGTGACATTCTTGATCAACAGAAAGCAGCAGAAATATCATTCCAGGACTGCTGAGGCTGGTGGTGAACACCCGCTCTGGGAGTCCTGAGCTACCATGGATGTCTGACCACCCTGAGACTGCCTTGTTAGGCCACATGTGGGTGCTCCATTTGACCATTTCTTCTGAGCCTAAGTTTTAAACCATCTCTCCTAGGACACCAGCCATATGAGTGGAGCTGTCTTGGACCCTCCAGACCAGTCTACTTCCTGCTGAATATCACCAGTTGACCTCTGTTGATGCCATGTGGAACAGAAGAATCATCCAGCTGAGTGCTGTCTGAATCCCTGATGCACAAAAATGTGAGATATAATAAAATGATTGTTTTCTTAAACCATTAAATTTAGGGTAGGTTGTTATTCAGCAATAGATAACCAGACCACCTACGTAGAACATTTTAAAACTTCTATGGTACTGGAGATGAATTATTAAAAGTTATACTATAAACTTTTAATTTGAGTTTATCCTTATTTTAAGATTGATCATTTTGTATAAATAATCCAGAGATAAAATATAGAGAGGGCAGTTAACTGAGCATACCATGTGTGATGGCTTTGTGGTATGTCAACTTGGCTAGGCTAAACTACATTCCCCAGAATTCCCTTTCCAAGATGTTTCTGGATAATTAGGTTACAAGAGTTATCCTTTCACAAGAGTTGGAGGAGGGAAGGAAAGCATGAGCTAGTTTGTACCATATACACACCTTCTCTTAATTATTTAATAAAACACTAATGTAGCTTCTCCCGTGAAGAGATTTTTTTCAGACATAGTTAAAGTCCCTAATCAGTCATTGGGGAAATTATCCTGGGTGGGCCTGACAATCAGTTGAAAGGTCTTAAAAGAGGGTTGAGACATTCCCTGGAGAATGAAAGTCTACTTGTGGACAGTAGCTTTGGCCACTGTCTTTTGGATCCCAGCCTTTTTGTGTTCTTCCCTTTCTAACTGTCTGCCCTATAGACTCTGGATTTGCTTAACCAGCTCCCCAAACTGTGTAATCCATTTCGGTTCCTTGTTTTTTTTTTTTTTTTTTTTTTTTGCGGTACACAGGCCTCTCACCGCTGTGGCCTCTGCCATTGCGGAGCACAGGCTCCAGACGCGCAGGCTCAGTGGCCATGGCCCACGGGCCCAGCTGCTCCACGGCACACGGGATCCTCCCGGACCGGGGCACGAACCCGTGTCCCCTGCATCGGCAGGCGGACTCTCAACCACTGCGCCACCAGGGAAGCCCCTAATCTGATAAGTTTTAAAGGCACTAAGGAGCCTGTTTCCAGTGGTGAAAGGACACTGCTAGTTCATGGCATGACGTGGCAAAAGGGTTGCACAAATTATCACCTTTGGATACCTGCAATTGAGTACCTATAGAAGGTGAGGCTCAGGGTGCCTAAGTATGAGCTCCTCTAGAACATTTCTGTCAAAATAAGGGGTATAGTGGAGTTGGTTGGTTACTCCTAATTGCCCAGGAGAAAGTGGCCAATGAAAAAGATGAACCTAGGGATTTAAATTCCTTGCTCAAGTTCTGCATCAATGACCTGAAAGCTTCTATATCTGCCCTCAAAGAAACCATATTCTGTAGCTGTACAGCTGCAGCTGTAGGGTTTCTGAAAACCAAAGCAAGAGTCTCCTCCTGCAAGTGGCTAAACTACAATTCAAATTGAATTCCCAACGACCTCTGTTAAAGTTTGGTCCCTAATTGGGAAGGAATGGGTTCCTACAAATAGGAGGGGAATATATGGGTAGATTATGATAAAGATGGGGAATCTGAACCTCCTAAATAAAACTGAACCATCTTTGCCAGTAGAAGCATCCCTTCCACTTCTGCCTGAGGAAGTGTGATAATTCATTTTGTGTGTCAACTTGACTGGGCCATAGGCTTTCCAGATAGTTGATCAAACATTAAATGTTTCTGTGAGGGTGTTTTTTTGGATGAGGTTAACATTTTAAATTGGTAGATTGAGTAAAGCAGACTGCCCTCCATAATGTAGGTGGGCCTCATCCAGTCAGGTGACGGCCTGAATAAAATAAAAGACTGACCATTCCCCGAGTATTCTCCTGTCTGACAGCCTCCAAACTGGGATATTACCTCTTTGTGGTTCTATAGCATCCTTCTGGCCTTCAGACTCATACTGGGATATTGGCTGTTTCTCGTTCTACAGCAGCTTCTGGAATTTGGACTTGAGCTGGGAGGAACAATGGCTCTGCAGACTTAGGATTTTCCAGCCTCCAATATCAGATGAGCCAATTCCTTATAATAAAGCTTTAAATAGATATCCTATTGGTTCTGTTTCTCAAGAGTACTTTGCCTAATATAGGAAGATGGCCCCTCTTTACCTGAAGAAGCTGGAATGGGTCTCTACTGAGTTACTTGCCTGCAAGGTGCTCCTGACCCTCCTCAGGACCTAATTTCCAACATTCCTTTTTGTTTCTAGATCTATAACTAGACAAGTTGCAGAAGTTCTCAAAAGATGAGGTACTAGTTGTGATTCATGAAGAGGTGTGATACACACCAAAAACAACTGAATGATTTTTCATTTCATACAGACAGAAATCTAGAGGGTGTGTATAAGAATGGATATTAAGGCTGTGTGATCAAGGTGGGAGGATCATAAAGTTGAATCATGCTGTATTTATTGATACAGGCTCACTAACCAGAGGTTCTGGATTCACTGTTTCAGCTGAAGCAGTTAGGAAGGGCTATAACAAGTTGGTTGGTTGGTCAATTGGCTGGACCCAAAAGGTGGCCTACATTAAATGAAGTTGAAATGCCATGTGTAGATGAAGGTATCCGAAGGCTTAAGGAGATTGCAATGTTAGAGTATATCTGTCCTGTAAGACCTGCTCTCCAACCCTGGAAAGACACAACTTTTGCAACAGCTGTGAAAAATAAATTTTTTGAGGAGCCACAGCATCCTTGAAGTTCTGTTCTCTTTAGGTCAAAGCTCTCTTCTCTTTAGGTCAAAAATTACAGAGGAAATTCTGCCACTGAACTAGGATTGCTAAATGCAGTGGAGATAATGGGATCCTGAGATGTCAGAAGCTAAATGGTGGCACTTAATTGCTAAAAGCAAGGTGTGATGGTTACCATTATAAACAGTGGAGTCAAACTGGTAATCAGACTAGTTTGACTTGCAGAGACTTGGGGGTTGGCTGGTTATCAAGAGGTCCCTAGAATAGGAAAAGATGGCCAGCCTTTTAAATTCTTACTTGATCTGTATAAGCAGAGTATTTCTAGCTTACTGAACAGATGTCTGAATTGAATTAAGAAAACACAGAGTCAATTTCTTCTATAAATTCTAGATTTGAGCCAGTTAACAGACTCAGACCCTCAGACACTGTTACACTGCCAAAAACATATACTGTTAATCCTTCTATGTCTTCCCCCAAAGGGACCTTTACCAGAAAAGTAATTCTGAGTAATGTACTTTAGCCTAGCCAAGTTGACATCCCACAAAGCCATCACAGTCCCTTGTCAAGTTGGAACTCGTATATCTTAAACCATCTCCTTAAACGATACTGCCTAACATGACACAGTTATCCTACATACAACTGAGGATACAAAGACCTTGGGTGATGTTTCTCTTCTCCTTTGTAATTTAAGTATTAAGATTAATGATCACAATACATCTTGTGATATTGATATAAAGGTAGCTATTTTTAAGATGCTTTAGATGATAGGATAAAACTGGAAGAAAAAATATTTGGTTAATACTTATACAAACATACTCATATCACAGTCCGTTAATCACTATAGACATGTATCTCACAGGAAAAATGAATGACCTAGTACACTGCTTGAAATTCTGCCCATGGGGAGGATTTCCCTTTACCATCATCCTTCAGGGATGTCCAAAGGAAAGCTATAGAGTATCAGAAGTCCACTTTTGAGTGGTAGCTGAAAATCACACAGAGCTCTTTGTAAATCAGGCCTAACAGTTCTGTTCCTTGGTCAACTGGTCTTAGGTGTGAAGACATAGGTATGGGCTGAGAGAGTGAAGGTGATGTAGCAAAATAGAGTCCATGGACATTTGGGCTACTTCCTCAAGCAACTTACTTGTGCCTTCAGGGCCTCCTCAAGCCTAATCTCATAAACACCACTTCCATTTGATAACGGACTGCCGCTGCGCACACCCAACATTATGGCTTGGTGGATCAGACAGCACCAAGTTCGTGATGGGTAAATCAGGTATCATGGTAACTTAGTGGGTCCTGGCCAAATGTTCAGTTTCTACTAGGCCTCATAGCGGGCAAGCTGTTTCTCAAAAGAATAGTTATCCACAGAGGATGGTGTGGCTTTGCTCTAAAATCGTAAGGGTTTCTAGGAGATGGGTCAAAAAGGATCTTGCTGTGATTTATGCCATAGAGTGTTCTATGTTTTCCTCTAAGAGTTTTATAGTGTCTGGCCTTACATTTAGGTTTTTAATCCATTTTGAGGGTCCGTGCTGTGATTTACCTATTAAGGCTTGCTAAAGGCTTCAAACAGCAATCCCATCTACCTCTGACAATTCAAGGACCATTGGATGTGTAGGATCATATGGCCCAAGTGACCCGGCAATTTGCATGGCAGAGTGGACCTGTTGAAGGGCCTTCTCTTGTTCTGGTCCCACTCAATACAGGGAGCTTTTTGAGTCATTTGGTAAATGGGTCAGAGTAGCACACCCAAACAAGGCATATGTTACCTCCAAAATTCAAAGAGGAACTGTAAACATCATTCTTCTCTTTTAGTGGTAGGAGGGTCAGATACAGCACCTTACCTACCTTGGAAGGGATATCTTGACATGGTATAGACCAATAGAGTCCTAGAAAATTCACTGAGAAGGGATACCTCTGAATTTTTGTAAGAGAAGTCCCTAAATTAGGAATTGGACTTCTTAAGAAGGTGTTGTGGAAAGGATATAGCTTCAAGAACTAGGCCTATCCGGGTTTGACTCCTGGCTGTATCACTTGGTAGCTGTGTGACTTGAGAATGCTCCTCCAGACTACGATTTCTTTTTCTTTTCCTTTTCCTTTCCTTTTCCCTTCCCTTTCTTTCCTTCCTTTTCTTTCTTTTCTTTTTTTAGGTAAGAAATGGATTTATTTAGAGAGAAACACACTCCACAGACAGAGTGTGGGCCATCTCAGAAGGTGAGAGCGCCCAGACTACGATTTCTTTTTTAAAGGGTATTCTATTTATTTAAGGGTATTATATTTATTTGTGTTTAGTTTGTAGATACAGATCTATAAACTGATATGTATTACTGACCTAATAAATATATTTTGGGAATCATCTTTGTTTCTCTGAGAAATCGTATTAATAATACTATTTACTTCATGTATAATTATAATCAATTTTTAGGTAATTTAGGAATGAATGAAGGCATATTTGCTAGAGCTTATAAGCCAGGAGTTGCTTGGGAAATAGCTGCAATTTATTTTACAGTTCTTAAAATATGGCTCCCCCATATGTTTTGTTCATTTTTCCTGACATGTACTTTAAGAAGGCAATATTTTCCCTTATACCATATCATCTTTACTTTGAGTAATAAATTAGTGATTATAAATATCCATTTTTATTTCTGTAAGGTAATACTGAGCTTTGCCGACAATGCTGCTTCACCAAGATAACAGTTATGTCATTAGACTGCAAGCATAATATATATATTTTTTATTATAATGAGCAAAAATTGATCTCTGTGTTTCTAAAATGTATTTAGTTTTCTGCTTTCTGGATTTGATGTCTAATGTACACTATTTTCTTTCACAGATATAATTTTAAACACAATAAGGGCAATGTTAGAATAAAAAGCTGTATCATTCTTCCATATTTATTAGAACATCACATACTGTCAATTAAATGTTTTTATTCAAATATAGTCAGTAATTATGACAAATTTGGACCTTTCATAGACTGAACTGTTCAAGCCTGATCAATCTCAATTTGTTTGGATGGTGGTAGTATTTTTAGTGCCATGAGAGGTTTACCTACCTTATGTTAAAATATGCTTATTGCATTATCAGATATATGACATCACAGCACAGGAATGTTGAATTAGTAGTTCATAATAAATACGCAGACATAGAGAATGGACTTGAGGACACGGGGAGGGGGAAGGGTAAGCTGGGATGAAGTGAGAGAGTGGCACGGACATATATACACTACCAAATGTAAAACAGATAGCTAATGGGAAGCAGCCCCATAGCACAGGGAGAGCAGCTCGGTGCTTTGTGACCACCTAGAGGGGTGGGATAGGGAGGGTGGGAGGGAGATGCAAGAGGGAGGAGATATGGAGATATATGTATACATATAGCTGATTGATTCACTTTTGTTATACAGCAGCAACTAACACAACATTGTAAAGCAATTTATACTCCAAAAAGATGTTAAAAAAAACACCAAAAAAAACAAAACAAAAAACTTTTTGTTCTAGGTTACACAAAGACCACCTAAGTGACTGAAATAAATAAGCTTACTTCTCTGCTTTAGGTTTCTCACTTTTAACATTGGAATACCTACCCAAATTCTTTCTTGTACTGGGATCATTCAGATCTTTTTTAAAAAAAAAATTAATAAGGGAAAACTAATTCCAGGGATTACTGTAATAATAAATAAAAATAAATATCAGGTTTTCTTTCTATAAACCCAAAAGCCTATTTCTAACAATTCTTTATTCCAGACATTAAATTAGTTAATGACCATGAAAAAATTTAAAAGCCACTCTTTATTGCACATTTACAATATATTTGACAATGTCCAAGTTAAAAGAATCACTAAATTAACTACATTTTGGACATGCATTGTTCTTTTAGGCTACTGAGTGTCTGTCAGTAAATTTTTAATTTCCTCAGGTGAATAATCCTGCAATTGGAAAAGTGTTAATATATTTTTCTAAGTATCTACTGGTGGGAATTAATCTCAGCTTTGTTTTTTTTTTTTTGCTTTTTTGTGTTTAATATTCTGTTCTTGTAATAGTTTAAAATGTTGCACTAACGCTATTATTAGGTCTCTAAAAAAAAGGATAGTCAGCTGTCTTGGTAACAGAAAGGGACATAAGGACATACATAGAGATAATTGGAAACCAAAACTGAATATACCCTGCTAGGTTAGTTCCCAGAGGATGTGGTTTATCTTTAATGTATATAACTTGCCTGAGGATAAGTGATGATTGACTAAATATATTATCACTAATGATAATATCTACTCAGATTATCATTTAATTTTACATTTTTACTATTTTTAAGTGGAGGGAAAACCTCAGTCTTTAAAATCAAGATAAATGTAAAAGTGACATTGTAAAATTAGAGCCACAAATCCCAAACCAAGAAGAACTATGAAATTAACAGTGTGTTGTTGCTAAGTGCTAGACAGATTAGCTCTTGAATAAAGTTGAGTTTGTTACATGAAAAACATTCATAAATAAGTCCATTCTCAGATTTTCTATAAACACCAACAATTTATATAATGCAACATTATAAAAACTTCAAAGCACATTTAAAAAAATGTTTAAGTAATTGTTATCTACATCATTTGTAATTGTTCAACCATAGTAAGGTATGAAAATTCCTAAAATGGAAAGAAAAAATAGCAAAGAAAGCAGAAAACAATGAATCCAATGACCCAGTTCACTGAATAAATATAGATGATCACCATATCCATGTCAAACCACCATCCACGGCTATCATCCTCAAAGTGCAAATAATCCATCCTATGTGCACCATGTGGAAACTGCCTTCTTGTAACTGGAGCTGCACGTCTGTGGAAACCTAGAAGATACATGAACATATTATTTAAAGCTCATTAAATTCAGTTTAAGTTCTCAGAAAGGAAGCTGCATTATGAACAGAAGTATCACGACCAGAGCATATCTTGATTTCATTGAGTGATATATTGTATTCCTGACAGTTTTTTTTTAATTTTAATGATAAGCAACTATCAGAAGTCTTTTTTTTTTTTTCAGTTAAGGGTTTTAAGGGGGGACAGTAAAATTAGCAAAGAGCATGGAATATGGAGTCAGGAAACGATCCTTTTTTTAAAAACTGGAGTATAGTTGATTTACAATATTAGTTTCAAGTATATAACATAACAATATTTTTATAGATTATACTCCATTTAAAGTTATTATAAAATATTGGCTATATTTCCTGTGCTATACAATATATCCTTGTAGCTTGTTTATTTTAATACATAGTAGTTTGTACCTCTTAATCCCCTACCTCTTCTTACCCCTCCTCCCTTGCCTCTCCCCACTGGGAACCTCTAGTTTGTTCTCTATATCTGTGAGTTTGTTTCTGTTATGATATATTCATTCACTTTATTTTTTAGATTCCACATATAAATGATAATATACAGTATTTGTATTTCTCTGTCTCACTCATTTCACTAAGCATAATATCCTCCAGGTCCATCCATGTTGTTGCAAGTGGCAAAATTTCATGCTTTTATTTATGGCTGAGTAATATTGCGTTGTGTGTGTGTGTGTGTGTGTGTGTGTGTGTATGTATCACATCTTTATCCATTCATCTGCTGATGGACGCTTACATTGATTCCATATCCTGGCTATTGTAAACAATGTTGCTATGAACATTGGGGTGCGTATATCTTTTTGAATTACTATTTTTGTTTTCTTTGGATATATACTCAGGAATGGAATTGCTGGACCATATGGTAGTTCTATTTTTAGTTTTTTGAGGAACCTTCATACTGTTTTCCATTGTGGCTGCACCAATTTACGTTGCTACCAACAATGTACTAGGGTACCCTTTTCTCCAAATTTGTTATTTGTGGTGTTTTTGATGGTAGCCATTCTACAGGTGTAAGGTGATACTCATTTGCATTTCTCTGATGATTAGTGATGTTGGGCATCTTTTCCTGTTGGTCATCTATAGGTATTCTTTGGAAAAATGACTGTTCAGGTCGTTTGCCCATTTTTTAATTGGTTTTTTTTTTTTTTTTTTTTTTGTGGTACACGGGCCTCTCACCGTTGTGGCCTCTCCTGTTGCGTAGCACAGGCTCCGGATGCGCAGGCTCAGTGGCCATGGCTCACGGGCGCAGCCGCTCCACGGCATGTGGGATCTTCCCGGACCGGGGCACAAACCCGCGTCCCCTGCATCGGCAGGCGGACTCTCAACCACTGTGCCACCAGGGAAGCCCTTAATTCGGTTTTTTTTTTTTTTTTTTTGATATTGAGTTGTGTAAGTTCTTTATGTATTTTGGATATGAACTCCTTATTGGTCATATCATTTGCAAATATTTTAGGAGACTATTTTTGATCTGTCATTTACTTGGGGCAAGGTAATTTATCTCCTTGGGTCTCAGATTTCTCATCTATATCATCTGATGACTTAATTCAAAAATTTGTGAGGCTCATTTTTTGATATTGAGCCACATGAGCTGTTGGTAAGTTTTGGAGATCAATCCCTTGTCAGTTGCATGATTTGCAAATATTTTCTCTCATTCTGTGGGCTGTCTTTTCATTTTGTTTATGGTTTCCTTTGATGGGCAAAAGCTTTTGAGTTTAATTAGGTCCCATTTGTTTATTTTTGTTGATTTCCATTACTCTAGGAGATGGATAGAAAAAGACATTGCTGCGATTTATGTCAGAGTGTTCTGCCTATGTTTTCCTCTAAGAGTTTCATAGTATCTGGTCTTACATTTAGGTCTTAAAATCAAAATGGATTAATTTTGTGTATGGTGTTAAAGAATGTTCTAATTTCATTTTTTTTTTTTACATGTAGCTGTCCAGTTTTCCCAGCACCATTTATTGAAGAGACTGTCTTTTCTCCATTGTATGGTCTTGCCTCCTTTGTCGTAGATTAATTGACCACAGGTGTGTGGCTTTATTTTTGGGATTTCTATCCTGTTCCATTGATCTATATTTCTCTTTTTGTGCCAGTACCATACTGGTTTTTTGTTTTGTTTTGTTTTTAAAATTTATTTATTTTTAATTTTTATTATTTTTGGCTGCATTGGGTCTTCGTTGCTGTGCACAGGCTTTCTCTGGTTGCAGCGAGTGGGGGCTACTCTTCCTTGCAGTGCGCAGGCTTCTCATTGTAGTGCCTTCTCTTGTTGCGGAGCATGGGCTCTAGGCACGTGGGCTTCAGTAGTTGTGACACGTGGGCTCAGTAGTTGTGGCATGCGAGCTCTAGAGCGCAGGCTCATTAGTTGTGGTGCATGGGCTTAGTTGCTCTGTGGCATGTAGGATCTTCCTGGGCCAGGGCGCGAACCCATGTCCCCTGCATTGGCAGGTGGATTCTTAACCACTGCACCACCAGGGAAGCCCCTACCATACTGTTTTGCTGACTGTAACTTTGTAGTATAGTCTGAAGTCAGAAAGCCTGATTCCTCCAGCTCTGTTTTTCTTTCTCAAGATTGCTTTGGCTACTCGAGGTCTTTTGTGTTTCCATACAAATTTTAAGAACAACCTAATCAAAAAAGGGGCAGAAGACCTAAATAGACATTTCTCCAAAGAAGACATACAGATGGCCAAGAGGCACATGATCAAGAGGTACAAGATGTTCAACATCACTAATTAGTAGAGAAATTCAAGTCAAAACTACAGTGAGATATCACCTCATAAAAGTCAGAATGGCCATCATCAAAAAGTCTACAAGTAATAAATGTTGGAGAGGGTGTGGAGAAAAGGGAACCCTATGCACTGTTGGTGGGAATGAATTGGTAGAGACACTGTGGAGAACAGTATGGAGGTTCCTTAAGAAAGTAAAAATAGAGCTACCATATATCTTGCAATCCCACTCCTGGGCATATATCTAGAGAAAAACATGGTTCAAAAGGATACATTCAGCCCAATGTTCATTGCAGCACTAATTACCATAGCCAAGGCATGGAATAAACCTAAATGTCCATTTACAGATGACTGGATAAAGAACATGTAGTACATATATACAATGGAATATTACTCAGCCATTAAAGAAAATGAAATATTGCCATTTGCAGCAACATGGGCTGACTTGGAGATTATCATACTAAGTGAAGTAAGTCAGACATAGAAAGACAAATATCATATGATATTGTTTACATGCTGAATCTAAAAAAAATGATACAAAAGAACTTATTTACAAAACAGAAACAAAGTCACAGACTTAGAGAAGGAACTTATGGTTACCATGGGGGAAGGTAGGGGGAAGGGATAGATTGGGAGTTTGGGATTGACATGTACACACTGCTATATTTAAAATAGATAACCAACAAGGACCTGCTGTATAGCACAGGCAACTCTGCTCAATATCTGTAATAACCTAAATGGGAAAAGAATTAGAAAAAGAATACATACATGTATATGTATAACTGAATCACTTTACTGTACACCTGAAAGTAACACAACATTTTAATCAACTCTACTCCAATATAAAATTAAAAAATAGCAAATGAAAAAAAATTGTGAGGTTCAAATGTAAATTATTTTCCCATGAGAGCATTTTCTAAATTAAAACTTCGTTTTATTTTTACAACCCTCACAATTAATGTTTGTTAATTCTGATCACCAACTTAACCTTCTATCTTATACCTTGAGAATTTCACTAAGTCATGTGTGCAAAATTCTATAGGAAAAATGTCTTATGTTTTAACATCGAATAAACTGGACAGACAAAATGATACTCCTTTGAAGAAATTGGGCTTTAATTCTTATGTTTCCAAGCATGGACCTACTTAAGGAGATTATATAAAAAGTAAATATTGAAAGTAAGCAATAGTCCATTTATGACTAAATGAATATGACATTTCTGAGAAATATTACATCTCATTGTAAAATGCTGTTCTTTTTATTTTGTGATATTTATATGCTAATTATTTACAGTTTGGTATACTCAATGGCAACCTGTTTTTGTTGGCTGACCAACACTGAATTTTGTTTTTAGAGACCTTCAAAATTATATATTTTTAAAGATGAATAACGTGATTATTAACCTTTGCTTTGTAGTTATCTACTGCCTACTAATGTATTTCTGTGCTTATTAGTGTTGGTGAGTGGGGACAATACAATAAACTGAGCACAAAAGATATATTCTAGTACTTGCTAGTAACTCTGGTGGTAAAGGCTCCGTGAGGCTCAAGCTTGAAGCAGATTCTGGTTCATCTATTTTAATAACTTGTTATGTAACAATAACAAAAGTAATGTTAAATATTATGCTCTAGATCAGGCTGCTTATTTTGACAGAAAGCCTGCATTCACCTGAGTATTAGTATGGTTAAAGTAAAATTTCTTTGATCAAGGATAATCCTAAATTATTGTTTACATATGTTTTATTTTCTATTTTAAAATAGAAAATGTATATCTTTAAGGTGTAAAGCAGGATGATTTGATATATAATATAGTGAAATGATTACTATAGTCAAGCTAATTAATATATCCATCTCCTCACATAATTATCTTTTTTGTTGTTGTGACAGTACCTGCTGTCTACTTTATTAGGAAATGTCCAGTGTCTTTTATCAGATTTATGGTTCGTATATATTTTCTCAATATCCATAGGTTGCCTTTTGATTTTATTTGTTTCCTTTGCCATGCCGAAGCTTTTTAGTTTGATGTAGTCCACTTGTTTATTTTTCCTTTTATTGCCTGAGCTTTTGTGGTCACATCCAAAACAAAACAAAACAAAACACCCAAACAAATTGCCAAGGCCATTGTCAAGGAGCTTATCCTGTATGTTTTCTTGTAAAGTTTTATGGTTTCAAATCTTACATTTAACTCTTTAATCTATTTTGAGTAGATTTTCATGTATGGTGTAACACAGAGGTCCAGTTTCACTCTTTTGCATACGGCAATCCAGTTTTCCCAATACCATTTATTGAAGAGAGTATCCTTTCCCCATTGTGTATTCCTGGCACCCTTATTGAAAAGTAGTTGATTGTGTATGTGTGGGCTTACTTCTGGGCTTTCCATGGTGTTCCACTGGTTTATGAGTCTGTTTTTATGCCAATACCACACCATTCTGATTACTATAGCTTTGCAATATAATTTGAAATCAGGAAGTGATACCTCCCACTCTGTTCTTTCTCAAGGTTGCTCTATTTGGAATCTTTTGTGGTTCCATACCAATTTTAGAATTGTTTTTTCTGTTTCTGTGAAAACTGCTGTTGGTATTTTGATAGGAATTGTGTTGAATATTTATTTTGCTTTGAGTAGTACAGACATCTTAACAATATTCATTTTTAAATTTTATTTTTTTATTGAACTATAGTTGCCATACAGTTATATAATTATAAAAGTTACAGGTGTACAATGTAGTGATTTACAGTTTTTAAAGTTTATACTCCATTTATAGTTATTAAAAGATATTGGCCATATTCTCCAAGTTGTACAATATATCCTTGTACCTTATTTTATACCTAATAGTTTGTACCTCCTACTTCCCTACCCCTACATTAATTCTTTTAATCAATGAACATGGAATAGCTTTTCATTTAGTTGTATCATCTTCAATTTCTTTCATTGATATTTTATAGTTTTCAGTGTTTATTTGTAAATTACATTTACTTATGTAGATTAAAAACATGAAATTAAGAAGGATGAGATAAATGTTAAGTGATATTTTAGAATAAATTTTATAGACATATTTCAAGTAGGTTTTTAATAATTTCTAATGTTTTTGGCTGACTTTCTATCATATTTTATTTTTTTAAATAATTTTTATAGCTTACTTTTAAAAAGCTTATACTAGAATGATGTGTCAGCTCTTCTATTTTTTTGTTTGCCTTATCAGTATTATCATCAATCTGATTTCTTTATAGGATTCTGTTTAAGTTTCTGTGCACCTTGTGCTGGTAGTTTAGCTAAAACTAGATAATATCTAAAATCCATTTAACTGGTCATATTAAACTTCAAAACATTGCAACACCTGCAAAACTAACCAACTAATGAAGTCAGCTATTCATATTGTCAAACTTAGTTTTCCTCGGCTAACATTACATACCATCATAACACGTAAGTAAGGATGGCAATGTCAGTCCTCACTAAGTATTAGTAAAGTTTAACTTTTCTTCTGTTTCAATAATCATAACAGAAATTTTAATGTTATTTTCCCACACTCCAAGGGATTGTCTCGCACCAGCCTGTAGGCGTTCTATTTTGGAGAGCATATTTAGGGGATTTCAATCCTAACAGCTATTTATGACTATCTAACTACTGTTCTCTAAACTGTACTCAGTATCTTAAAAGGAAAGGGGACTTTCTGTGTAGGAGAGAGGGGAGGTGGGAAGAGTTTTTCTCACATTCAAAAATTATTCTAATACATAAACACAAATGTTCCCAAAGTAGTTTATATACCTTTTCAAAAACCTTTCACAAATATAGGCTGGAAAACAGGTAACATTGTTACTGGAAATTATTACCATTACTACTGTATTTTAAAATATGTGATTTTTCTGTCCAAAAGGAATATTTAGAAGTCTTAGATTCTTCAAATTCAAAACTTTCAGTTGTTTGGGTCAAAGAATAACTGTATTAATGGCATAGCTGTAGAAAACAGTAGAACTGAGAGTAGACAAGGCACAAAAGATGTAGAATTATGAGTATGGTGATCATACATGCTGGTTTCCCCAGGACAGTCTCAGTTACTCTTATGTCTTGGTATAATTACTAATCGTGCCCCTTTCACTCTGGAACTGTCCTCATTAATGGTAATTTCCTTTATTGGTGGAATGAGGGAAAAAAAGGCAGTGCAGGGAGACACCGAACTACAAAATTTCTAGCTCTGAACATCAGAAGGTGATGCTGACCCAGACGGCTTATGCAATGGTGTTTTTATAGGTAAGGTGGATAATGATCATTACTTGGTTAATTTCTTAAAAAAAATTTTTTTAAGTGGGGAAGGAGTGAATAGGTGTTTGTAATAATTTTGGAATTTCCAAAGCTGTAAATTGAATGAGAGGATTGGAATTTCTAAATCAAAATCAGACTAAAAGAAAATGACCTCACTGACAGTTACTTAGTAAATATTATATTGATTATGAAATTAGAAAAATTGCCAGAATACTGATCACAGAGATTCCACTGTAAAATGATAGCAATGAAAGTACCTAATTCATTGGGCTAATATAAGGATTAGATGAATTAATACATATAAAGCACATTCCTGGCTGATAGTAAAGTTTCAATAAATGTTAGATTCTTATATTTTTATTACTATCGTTACTGCTACTTCGAATATGAGGAAGAAGCTGCTTTTCTTGTCAGTTCTTGTTCTTCATATTATGTCTACCTTTTCTGAATAAATCAATATGCTTACCATTGTTTGTTCAAACAAATACTGAGAAACTGTTTCCTTCAAGTATGAGTTGATTTCTCTAAAGCAGTTAACTTTAAATAGACTGTCAGAACATCAGATACTGAAAATATGGAATTGATTAAAAATTTAGGAAGAGTATTTGTACTATCTCTTAGAGGCTAAGGATTTAAAGATATTTTAAGACATGGTTCCTGTCTTAAGAAACTCATAGTCTAGAATAGTTTCTCAGTCTTTTTTTTTTTCATTATCACTCCTGTAAGGAGAAAAAAAATGTTAAATTTAAATATATCTCAAATTAAATATTCTAATCAGTAAATCAAATTAAACCAAATTTCTCCTTAATGAGAGAAATTAAAAATAAGGAATAAAATTTGTTCAGGTAGGGTTGAGCTCTTGAGGGCCTCAAACGACTGTAATATCTAAGATTTTTTTGGTGCCCCAAGAACCAGGTTTTGCCCCCATTTAAAGTGCATGGCCTAGGAGACAGTACACTTAAAACCATTGTAATAAGTCAATGTATATATTTTTATATATACAACCACTTCATTCCAAAAAGTGATTTGGATTGGAGTTAACGGAGTGAGAAGCTTCTGTACCAGGAATTCACTTTTTCACAGACTTAAGCACAATTTATTATTAGTGATAACCTGATAATAATTAGTTTGTAATCAACACATGGTTTAAAGAATAGCCAATATTACTAGTAGATTTTAATTATGCTATTTTAAAGTAAAGGACACAATAAAGACACATACTCTTTTTCTGCCATAAACTATTAGGAAAAAAAGTGTAGTGCAGTGAAAATCATACTCCTCAAGGAATCAGAAGATTTGGATTCTTGTGCCAATATTAAACATACTTATTATTTGGTCAAGTCAAAATAGTTTCTCTATATCAAGATGTTCATATGGTTTTCTTCTTTAATCTGTTAATGTGATGAATTCAAATAGTAGATTTTTTTAAATGTTGAATAATTTTTAAAAAATCTGTTAAAGTGATGAATTAAAGTGATAGATTTTCCAATGTTTTATCATTCCTGCATACCCAGGATAAATTCTGTGTGTTCATGATAATCGTTTTTTACACATTGATGAATTCAACTTTATATATTTTATGTGGCATTTTTATGCCTATGTTTGTAAGGAAGATTGGTCTATAATTTTCTGTTTTATGCGATTTTTTGCCTGGTTTGTATATCATGATTTTATTGTCTTCATAAAACATGTTGGCAGTTAGGTGACAATTCTCTATGGATCTCTGTGTGTCTGCATATCTTGCAAGCAAGAGGCACTGACTGCCTTTGTTCTGACATTGGCAATCTTGTGCTCTCTTTTTATTCTCTGAAATGGTTTGCATAAAACTAGAATTCTTGATGGCTTGACTAAATCTAACCTATAAAACCACTTGGGCCTGTAGTCGTTTCAGGTGTGGGTGTAGGTTTTTAAACACCAATCAATTTCTTTAATAGTTGTTGGTATATTAATGTTTTCTAGTTATTCTTGAGTCCTTTTTGGTAATTTTTATATAGGATTATCCGTTCTATTCAAGTTTTTAAACAAATTGGACTAAAATTTTCATGGCTGTGGTACATTTAGGGCTTTACACAAATATTCTGTTCTCCTGGGTACCTGGTTTGTTTGCACTTCCCTGCCCCTTAGGCATAGCCACCAGACTTGACAAACGAAAACGACTGTCCAAAGAAAATGCTGTGTGTTGCTTCTGGGTAGAGCATTTATCAGTTTGACATGCTGCAGCTGTCTCTTTTCCTCCTCCACAACCAGCAGTGTACCAGATAGAGGCTGCTCTGTCATCCTCGGTCCTAAAGCTTAGGATGATGTGGAGCAGAACACCTAGAAGTTAAGGGAAAAACTAATTCTGACTGAAAATAATGAAGTGACTTTTAAAACTATTAAAGAAAAGGATGATAATCACAAAAGTTGAAACTGACTTGTTTCCCCACTTGAAAAAAAAAAAAGAAGATAAAGCTCTTGGAGAAATTCATTGTGTGACATCAAAGAGTGAGAAAGAACTGTGAAGAAAATCTCCAAGTCACTATCATATTTAGGAAGAATATAAAGAAGAACCAGCATTCCAGAATCTCATACAGGTACTTCTGCCTCTTCATAAATTCTATTTTGTAAAAACAATTTTACCTCATAAGGATTTCTCTCATATTCTAGAAAACAAGGCATGACCTTTTCTCCCCAGAATATGGTTCAAATTTATATTCACCATCAAAGACCATAAAGTAGGCTCTATATTTTGAAGATTCTTTCAGAGACAGAAAGACTGTCAACAATTATCTCATTCATTTTTGTAATTTTAGCAACTTGCACAGTGCTTATAGTGGGTACTAAGTGTGTTTATTGAATGGATGGATGAATGTATGAATATAAGGATAGACTTCAGAGAGCAGAATGAATATATTGGCATATTTTTGAAAATGTCCCAAATCAAGCTTCTCAACTATATTTTCAGAATATATTGAATATTATTATGAATATATTTGAGGTACATTTTGTAGTTCTTATGAAAAAAAACTTTAGAGGTTAACTCAGAGAGCCCTGAAATCAGTATAAAAAGGGGATATGTCCTATTCTTCGTGTGTGATGGGACAGACAAAAGGTTAAAGCATGGTGTTTTATTGCTCTATATTCTTCATGTTACATAAGAATTCTGCTGTGTCAAAATTTGATTGATATAAATAAGCCTTAGTAGAGGTGGAGTGATATTTTTAGTCACAAGCAGGTATAGAGTTATTCTTTTAATAGACATGAAAAGTTAATGCAAAATGGATTTAAAATTTTATCTTTATCTTCTATATCTTTAGGATTGCAGGGTCAAATATATTTATTAATCCTACAAAATTAACTTTTTACATTGAATAAACTAAAATATGTTGCAGGTTGCAACATATTCTATAACACCTACTGACATTTCAATATCCTTTTTAAAGTTATTGGGCTAAATTATATAATTCTTAAATGTTTTGTTTCTGTAACCAGGTAAGAAGTGAGAACCATGTGTGTGTGTTGTTTTTTTAAATTATTTTATTTATTTGGTTGCGCCGCGTCTTAGTTGTGGCAGGTGGGCTCCTTAGTTGCAGCTCGTGGGCTCCTTAGTTGCAGCAGGTGGACTCCTTAGTTGTGGCTTGCCAGCTCCTTAGTTGAGGCATATGAACTCTTAGTTGCGGCATGCATGTGGGATCTAATTCCTTGACCAGGGATAGAACCTGGGCCCCCTGCATTGGGAGCACAGAGTCTTAACCACTGTACCACCAGGGAAGTCCCAGAACCATGTGTTTTTTTTTTTAAAGTATTTTTTTATTGTGATAGAACACAAATAACATGAAATTTGGCATTTTTACTACACAGTTCAGTGGCATTAATTACATTCACAAAGTTAAGCAACCACTGCCACTATTTATTTCCAAAAAATTTTTCATTACCACAAAGAGATACTCTGTAGACATTAAGCAATAATACCCCAATTCCCAGCTCTCCTTTGCTCCTGGCAACCTCTAACCTACTTTCTGTCTCTATGAATTTGCCTGTTCTAAGATATCTCATAGAAGTGGGATCATGCAGTATTCATCCTTTTTTGTTTGGCTTATTTCACTTAACATAATGTTTTCAAGGTTCACTGATACTGCAAGATGTATCAAAACTTCATTCGTTTTTATGGCTGAATAATATTCCATTGTATGTATATACCATATTTTTAAAATTCATTAATTTGTTCCTAGATAATTGGGTTGTTTCCATCTGTTGGCTATAGTGAATAATGCTGCATTGAACACTGGCATACAAGTATCTGTTTAAGTCCTCGTTTTCAATTCCTTTAGGTATATACACAAGAGAATTGTTATGTCACAATGGTGATTCTATGTTTAGCATTTTGAGAAAACTCCAGACTTTTTTTTTTTCCAGTGCAATATATCATTTTGCATCCCTGCTAGCAATGCACAAGGGTTCCAATTTCTCCACATCCTTGCCAACATTTATTTTGTTTTTTTAAAAATTATAGTCATTATAGTAGGTGTGAATCTCATTGTGGTTTTGATTTGCATTAATTCTCCTAATAACTAATGATGTTGTGTATCTTTTCATGTGTTTATTGGCTATTTGTATATATTCTTTGGAAGAATGTCTATTGAAGTCCATTGCCCATTTTTTAACTGGGTTGTTTGCCTTCTTGAGTTCTTTATATATTCTGGGTATTAAACCATTATCAGATATAATTTGCAAACATTTTCTCCCATTATGTGGGTTGTATTTTTACCTTCTTGATAATTTCCTTTTGATGCACAAAGTTTTTAATTTTGATGAAGTTCAATTTATTTATTTGCTTATGCTTTTGGTGTCATAGCTAAGAATCTGTTTGGTCACGAAGATTTACCCCTATATTTTCTTTTAAGAGTTTTGTTTTATACTGAGGCCACTGATCCATTCTGAGTTAATTTTTGTACAAAGTATGATGTAGGGGGTCCAATTTTATTCTTGTGCATGTGGAAATCCAGTTGTCCTAGCATTATCTGTTGAAGAGACTATTCTTTGCCCCATTGAATGGCCTTAGCACCCTTTCCAAAAATCAAGTGGCCATAGACATATGGGTTTATTCTAGAGTTACTATTCCATATCCTTTTGCTAGTATCATACTGTTTTGATTCCTGTATTAAGTTTTGAAATAGAAAGTGTGAGTCTACAACATTGTGCTTCTTTCTCAAGATATTTTTTGTTTACTCAGGGCCCCTTGATATTAAGGACCAGGTTTTCCATTTCTACAAAAATGGGCTATAGTAATTTTGATAGGTATTGCATTGAATCTACTGATAGCTGTAGCTAGTACTGATATGTTAACAATATTAAGTCTTCTAATCCATGGACACAGGATATCTTTCCATTTATTTAGATCTTCTTTAATTTCTTTCAGTTATGTTTTATAGTTCTCAGTATACAAGTAACCATCCTTGGTTAAATTTTTTCCTAGTTATTTATTCTTTTAGATGCTGTTGTAAATGAAACTGCTTTCTTAATATCATTTTCAGATTGTTCTCTGTTGGTGAACACAACTGAGTGCTGTGTGTTGATGCTGTAACCTGAAACTTTGCTGGATATTTTATTAGTTCTAGTAGCTTTCTTTTAGATTCTTTGGGATTTTCTATATGTAAGTTTACTTCTACCTTTCCAATTTGGATTCCTTTTATTTCTTGTTCTTATCTAACTGTTCTGGCTAGAATTTCTAGAACAGTGTTGAACAGCAGTGGTTAAAGCAGGCATCCTTGTCTTGTTCTTAATCTTAGGGGGAAAGTTTTCAGTCTTTCACACTGAGTTTGATGTTACCTGTGAGTTTTTTTTATAAATGCCCATTGTCATGTTGAGGAAGTTCCTTTCTATTCCTAGTATTCTGAATTTTTTGTAAAAACGGTGCTTGATTTTGTCAAATGCCTTTATGCATTCTATTAATATGGTATAATATGGTATATAATATATGGTATATTAATCAAAATATTGATTTTCTTATGTTAGACCGCCCTAGCATACTTGGAATAAATACCACTTGGTCATACTGTACACTCAGTTTCCTAGTAATTTTTGGAGGATTTTGCATCTACATTTATAAGGGACATTGGTCTGTAATCTTTTTTTGTGATGTCTTTATATGGCTTTAATATTGGGGCAATGCTGGCCTCATAGAATGAGTTAGGAAGTATTCCCTTCTCTTCAATTTCTTGCAAGAGTTTAACAAATACTGGGGTTACTTCTTTAAATTTTGGTAGAATTCACCAGTGATGTCATTTGGTCCCTGCCTTTTTGGGAAGTTTTTGATTACTGATTCAAGTTCTTTATTTGTTACAAGTGTGTTGAGATTTTCTATTTATTCTTAAGAAGTTTAGATAATTCGTGCTCCTAGAAATTTGTCCATTCTATCTAGGTTATCTAATTTGTTGTCATAAAATTGCTCATAGTATTCTCGTATACTTTTTTTTTTTTTCTGTAAGGTTGGTAGTGAAGCCTCTACTTTTATTTCTGAGTCATTTATTTGCATCTTCTTTTTTCTTTGTCAGTCTAGCTAAAGGGTTGCCAACTCTTTTGATATTTTAACAGAACCAACTTTTGGTTTTGTTGATTTTTCTCCATTGTTTTTCTATTCTGTATTTCATTTACTGCCATTCTAATCTTTATTATTTCCTTACTTCTGCTAGTTTTAGGTTTAGATTGCTCCTCTTTTTCTAGTTCCTCAAGGTATAAAATTATGTTATTGGTTTGAGGATTTTTTTCTCTTTCAATATAGGCATTTATAGCTATAAATTTTCCTCTGAGCACTGCTTTTGCTATATCTCGTAAGTTTTGGTATGTTGTTTATTTTTCATTCATCTTGATGTATTTTATTTTTTTCTCCAGTTTTTTAAATGGATATATTTGACATATGACATCATATAAATTTAAGGTATCAATTTGATACATTTTAATATGATTGCCACTGCAGCAATACTTAGTACATCTATCACATTGCATAATTATCCCTTTTTTCAGTGTTTGAGATAATTTTTAGTCTCTCAGCAAGTTTGATGATTGTAGTACAATATTGTTGTCTATATTAATTATGCTGTGCATTAGATCTCTATGGCTTATTTACTACTTGTTGCAAGTTTGGACCCTTAAACAACTTCAATCTTATTCCTCCACATCCCCGCTACCCCTTGGTAACCATCATTTTACTCTGTTTTTTATGAGTTTTTCTTTTTTAGAGTCCACATATAAGTCAAATTATACAGTATTTGGTCTTTTTCTGTCTGACTTATCTCAGTTGGCATAGTTTCCTCAAGGTCCATCCATGTTGTCACAAATGGAAGGATATCTTCCTTTCTTCATGGCTGAATATAATTCCATTGTATATATACACCACATCTTTTTTATCCATTCATCCATTGATGGACATTTAGGTTTCCATATCTTGACTATTGTGAATAATGCTGCAATAAAAATGGGTGTACATATATATCTTCAAAATCCTGTTTTCATTTCCTTTAGGTATATACCCAGAAGTGGAATTGCTGGATCATATGGGAGATTTTTAATGTTTTGAGGAACCTTCATATTGTTTTCCATAGTGGTTGGACAAATCTACATTTCCACCAACAGTGTATAAAAGTTCTCTTTTCATCATATCCTCACAAGCATCTGTTGTCTTCTGTCTTCTTGAGGATAGTCATTCTATATAACAGGTATGAAGTGATATCTCATAGTTTCAATTTGCATTTCCATGATGATTAGTGATGTTAAGCATCTTTTCATGTGCCTGTTGGCTATTCTGATGTCCTCTTTGGAAAAATGTCTATTTAGTTCCATGCAGTTTTTAATTGGATTGTTTATCTTTTTGTTATTAAGTTGTACGAGTTCTTTATATAGTTTGGATTTTAACCCCTTGCAAAATTGGCTTGCAAAATTTTTCTCCCATTCTGTAGGTTATCTAATTTTGTTAATTGTTCTTTTGCCGTGCAGAAGCTTTTAAGTTTGATGTTGTTTCATCTGTTGATGTTTGCTTTTGCTGTCTGTGCTTTTGGCATCATATCAGAAATCATTACCTAGACCAATGTTGAGGAACTTCTTATGTTTTATTCTAGTTTTTATGGTATCAGATCTTACGTTTAAGTGTTTGATTCATTTTGAGTTAATATTTGTGAGTGGTATGAGACAGTGGTCCAAATTCATTATTCTGCATGTGTTTCTCCAGTTTTCCCAGCACCTTTTCCCACTGGGTGTTCTTGGCTCCCTTGTTGAATATTAGTCTACTGTATATGCTAGGATTTGATTCTGGGCTCTCTATTCCATTGTTCTATGTGTATATTTCTGTGCTAACACCATACTTTTAAAAAATTACTATGGCTTTATAGTATAGTTGGAAATCCAGAAGCTTGATACCTCCAACTTTATTTTTCCTCAAGACTGCTTTGGTTACTCAGAGTCTTTTGTGGTTTCACACAAATTTCAGGATTGTTTCTTCTATTTTTGTTAAGAGTGCCTTTGGTATTTGATGAGTATTGCATTGAATCTGTAGATGGTATTGGGTAGTATGAACATTTTAACACCATTAATTCTTCCAATCCATGAATATAGGATGTCTTTCCATTTTTTTGAGCTTTCTTCAATTTCTTTAATCAAAGTCTTATAGTTTTCATAGTATATATCTTTCATTTCCTTGTTTAAATTTGTTCCTAAGTATTTTCTTGTTTTTGATGCTGTTGTGAATGGGATAGTGTTATTTCTTTTCCAGATGTTTCATCATTAGTGTGAAGGAACGCAAGTGAATTCTGTATGTTGATTTTGTATCCTGCTACTTTACTGAAATAATTGATTAGTTCCAACAGTTTTTGATTGACTGGGATTTTCTCTATATAATATCATATTAGAAATCATGTATCAGCAAATAGCAACAATTTTACTTCTTTCTTTCCAGTTTGGATGCCTTTAATTTGTTTGTCTTGTCTAACTGCTCTAGCTAGGACTTCCAGTACTATACTGAATAGGAGTGGTGAGAGTGGGCATCCTTGTCTTGTTTCTGATCTTAGAGGAAAAGCTTTCAATTTTCTCCATTGAGTGTAATGTTAGATGTGGGACTGTCATAAATGGCCCTTATTACGTTTTGGTTCATTCCCTCCATAGCTAATTTGTTGAGATTTTAAAAATCATGAATGGATGTTAAATTTCATCAAATGAGATGATCATGTGATTTTAATCTTTGATTTTGTTAATGTGATATATTCCATTTATTGATTGCATATGTTGAGCCATTCTTGCATCCCAGAGATAAATTCCACTGATCATGATGTATAATCCCTTTAATGTGTTGTTGAATTTGGTTTGCTACTATTTTGTTGAGAATTTTTGAATCTATATTCATCAGGGGTACTGGCCTATAGCATTCTTTTTTTTTTATGGTACTCTTATCTGGTTTTGGTATCAGGGTAATACTGGCCTTGTAAAATGAATTTGGATCTGTTCCCTCCTCCCTGATATTTTAGAAGAGTTTGAAGAGGACTGGTATTAATTCTTCTTTAAATGTTTGGTAGAATTTGCCAGTGAAGCTGTCTGATCCTAGGGTTTTTTGTGTTGGGAGGTTGGTTTTTGATTACTGATTCCATTTCTTTATTCATTATTGGTCTGTTCAGATTCTGTATTTCTCCCTGATTCAGGCTTGGAAGGTCATATGTTTGTAGAAATGTATGCATTTCTTCCAGGTTTTGTAATCTCTTATGATCCCATTATTTCTGTAGAATCAACTACAGTATCTCCTCTTTCACTTAGAATTTTGAGTCTTCTCTCTTTTTTATTCTTGGTAAATGTAGTTACAATTTTGTCAATTTTGAAGAACCAGCTCTTGGTTTTGTTGATCCTATTGTTTTTTCTGGTCCCTATTTCATTTATTTCTCCTTTGATCTTTATTACTTCCTTCTTCTGCTTACTTTGGGCATAATTTATTCTTTTTCTAATTCCTTGAGGTATAAAGTTAGATTGTTTATTTGTGATCTTTCTTAATATATGCATTTATTGCTATAAACTTTCCTCTGAGACTGCTTTTGCTGTATCCCACAAGGTCTATATTGGATTTTCATTTGTTTTAAAATAGTTTATCTTCTGATTTCTTCTTGACCCACTGGTTGTTCAGAATGTATTGTTCAGTTTCCACATATTCGTAGATCTTCTCTTGATTTCTAGTTTCATACCGTTGTGATCACAAAAGATAGTTGGTATGATTTCAGTCTTCTTAAATTTGCTAAGATTTGTTTTGTTTCCTATCATATGATCTAACCTGGAGCATATTCTGTATGTACTTGAGAAAAATGTATATTTTGCTCCATTTGGATGGAATATTATATATATGTGTGTGTGTTTTATATATATATATATATATATATATATATATATACACACACATAATATTCTACTTGTTCTAAAGTATGGTTACATTTCAACATATCCTTGTTGATTTTCTGTTTGGATGACCTATGCATTGTCAATAGTGGGGTAATGAAGGATTATTGAAGGATTATTATTGTATTGTTGTCTATTTCTCTCTTAAGATCTGTTAGTATTTGCATAGTATATTTCACTGCTCAGGTGTTGGGAGCATATATATATATATTTATGACTGTTGTATCTTCTTGAGTATTGACCCCTTTATCATTATATAATGACATTCTTTGTCTATTGTTGTCATTTTTGGCTTGAAGTCAACTTCTGATATAAATATGGCTACACCCACTTTATTTTGGTTATTGCTTGCTTGGAATGTCATCTTCCATCCTCACTTAGAGTCTATGTCTGTAGTTAGAGCTGAAATGAGTCTCTTGTGGGCAGCACAGAGTTGGGTATTGTATTTCTACCTGTGCCTTTTGATTGGTGCGTTCAACATGTTTACATTTAGGGTGATTATTGATATGCAAGCACTTGATACTGCCATTTTATCTTTTGACTTTGGTTATTTTGTATCTCCATTATTTCTTTTTCCTTCTGCTTCTCTTTATGTTTGTATATTGGTGGTTTTCAGTGATCAGTTTTTCAGTCTCCCCCTTTTTTACATTTTGTGTCTCTATTCCACATTTCTCCTTTGTGGTTACCCTGAGGCTTATATAAAATATCTCATAGATAAAACTGTCCTTTTACTGCTGATAGCAACTTATCTTTTTTCAGCTATAAATGTTCTTCCTTTTTACTCCTCCCCTTTTTATATTTTTGATGTCACAAATTACCTTTATGTGCTGTGAATTCATTAACAAATTGTAGTAGCTATACATATTTTAATGCTCTTTAACTTTTACGTTAGAAGTAAGTGCTTAATATACTATTCTAACATACAGTTTTCTAATTCTATCACAATTATCACAGTTTTGTGTACTTTTTTTTTTTAATGTTTCCCTAATTAGCACTTCAGCGTACTCCTTTAAACGTTTCTTGCAAGGTAGGTCAAGTGGTGGCAAACTCCCTCAGCTTCTGTTTGTCTGGGAAAGTCTTTATTACTCCTTCATATCTGAAGGACAACTTTGCCAGATAGAGTATCCTTGGCTGGAAATTGTATATTTTAATACTTTGAATATCTCATCCCATTCTCTCCTGGCCTGTTGAGTTTCTGCTGAGAAATTCACTGATAGCCTAATGAGGGCTCCTTGGTAGGTTACTTTCCTTTTCCCTCTGGCTGCCATTAAAATTCTTTATCATTGATGTTTTACAGTTTCATTATAATGTCTTGGAAAAGGTCTTTTTGCATTGAGATAATGAAGTGTTCTGTTAGGTTTGTGGACTTGTATGTCTAATTACTTCCCAGGCTTGGGAAGTTCTCAGCTATTATTTATTTTTTTAAAATAAACCCTCTGCGCCTCCTCCCTTTCTTTTTCTGGCATACCTATTATTATTACTTTGGCTTTCCTAATGGAGTCTCATAATTCTTGTAGGGTTTCTGCACTTTTTTAGAAATCTTAGTTTTCTCTCCTCTTCTACTGGAATCATTTCTAAATTCCTATCCTCCAGATCACTAATTAATTCTCTCTTCCATCTGATCTGCTCTATTTTTAATACTTTCTAATGCATTCTTCATCTCATTTATTGAGTTCTTTAGCACCAGAATTTGTTTCTTTTTAATAATTTCAATCTTTTTGGTAAAATACTCCTCCTGTATGTTAATTTTATTCCTGCATTCAATGAATTTGCTTTTCTGAGTTTTCTTTCAGGTTGTTCAATTTCTTCATAACAGCTACTTGGAATATTGCAATCTAACTGATAAAGAATTCAATGTCTTTGAGTTTAGTTGCTGGAGATTTGTCATTTTCTTTTTGAGATACCAAATTACCATGATTTTTCATAGTGTTTGATGAAATGTGCTTCTGTCATCACATTTGAAGTAGTAAACACCACCTTTCTTATTTTGGGAGGTTTTGTTTACTTTGAGTTAAACAGATTGGCAATTAGAAACCTTTCTTTGTTTTCCAGAAGGTGGACTATAGCACAAATTTTCAGTTTCTCTTACAGAGCTGATGTGCTGCCAAAGTTGGGAGCATGTGCATAAAAATGCTGACATTAAAAAGAAAAAAAGCGGGTGGCAGAGTGTAGGGAGTTATGGGCTTGGTATCTGGGGCTTTGGGTGTGCCCATGGCCCAGTAGGGAGATCTTAGAGTTAAGGAGTCTCAGAGGTCTATGGGTTGACCTCTTACTGAAATCCTGGGGCAGACAGCAGGAAATGTGTTCCTTCAGTTCTCTTTGTGTGTCTTCTTCCCTCTTCTATGACCTCTCCCAGTCATGGAGGTCCCTCCTCAGAAAGAGCACTGTGTTCTGTCCAGCTGCAGACTGTGTGGCCTGGCAGACTTACACTCACCACTCTCCCCACCTCCTATTAGAGAAGTCACTCCTTCCAGGTGCTGCTGCTGTCACTATCCCCCTTGGCTTTGTAGCCTTCTCCAAAGTCCAATCCACCCACTTTCGGATGTACAGATGGATGGATCTCATGTGTGTCCTAATGTGCTGTGCAGAGAGACATTTTTGCTCACTAACAGGTCTCCAAAGAGTTCTAAATTAAAGGGGAGATAAAAAAGGAACAACTCACACCATCATGATGGTGATATCACTCCATCATGAGGTATCCTCTAATTTCCTTTGCACTTTATTTGACCCACTGTTTGTTTAAAGTGTGTTATTTAATCCCTATTTGTGAACTTTTCAATTTTCCTTCTTCATTGATTTCTAGCTTATTTCATTGTGGTTGAGAAGCTACTTTGTATGATTTCAATCTTTTTAAATTTATCAAGACATGTCTTGTGGCAGTACCACATCTTTTTTATTTTTATAACTTATAAATTTAAGTACAAATAATAAATGTAATTTACTTGTTTTTTTCCCTTTAATTTTGGAGGACTATAATACTTGCCATTAAGGTATGTAATTTATGATAATTATATTTATATACATAAATTATGGGTTTATATTATCCTATTTCTAATTGGCCACAATTGGGCTAAATGTGGTAATTTTATTTATGATGCCAGGATAAATACGTAATAAACAAATACCAGGAAACCATTTGTCTATTAAAAAGCAAACAACCATTACATAATCATTTAGTGATATTAATTTTGAGTGAGTGGTTGTCTAAGATTTAAATATAATCCCTAATTTTTGTCTGTTTTATTTTAAACAAAAAGTATTATATAAAATGTATGTTCAATTAGATGTTATAATGTAATCATTTACACTCAAAATTAATATTTTCCATGTAACAAGATTTAATGGTTTTCTTCTGTAAAAAATATACAATCCCTTATTTTCCTTTATTTATAATAATATGGAATTCAGAATAAGTAGGTCTTATCAATGAGTCTATTTGTAGTTACACACTGTAATGCTAAAAATTGAGGTTCAGTGGTAAATTTTTTACAGTATATTTAGTTTGGAGATCTTAACCTAATATCCAACATATTACAAAGGTATCTCTTGTCAGGAAATATTTCAAAGAGCCTCATTTAGGTTGTGAAACAGTGTACTGGATCATTTTAATTATCAGTAAGTCCTTCAGGATAGATATGTTATGTTCTCCAGTTTACAAATTAAAAATACAAAAAGGGCTTGAGGTTTTGACGGTTTATTGGTTTGCCACGGGTCACATCATAAGTGATGGATCTGGATCATAAAGCCAGTTCCTGTTTATATACCTATGACAGTACATTAAATTCCAGATATTTCAAAATGTAAGACAATGCAAAATTCTCTCATTAGCTTGACATTTTATACTGAAACTATTTCAAGCAAACTGCCTTTTGAGAAGATAAATTATTTTTTAAATAATTTTATCTATTTTTGCTGGATATATAAATATATCCCACCTTATTTTAAAAATCTTTTCCTTGACACTAAAATACTGAGCAACCTGATTAGTTAGAAGACAGTGAGGTAGTAGTCAACCAAAATGGCAACACAGGAGATTTCTGAGCTCTCCTATTCCCACAGACAAAATGAATGTACAGCTACATATGGAGAAATTCTCTCTGAAAGAGATCCGGAAAGTAGCTGAGTGATCGTATACATCAGATGAATGAAAAAGTAGCCACAGTGAATTGGGTAGGAAAGGTTGAGGCACACTCTTGCCATAACCCCCACCCCTTACACAATGCTGTATAATTGGGGATGAACCCCCGACTCCCAGGTTCTCCCTGAGGAGCAAAGGATTTGGACCCTATATCTAGTATTCCAACATATAAGACACTCAATAGAGGGAGTTTCAAAACACCTACCTCAGAAATCTAACTGGGCTTGGGTCCATGAGAACCACAAGATGACAGCAAACAAACAAAGAAGCAATTCTTAATGGGCATACTAGAACTGCCATGGCTATCTCACTGCAGAGGGATCAGGCAAACTCACTCATACACCAGTCTTTCCCTGAGAGTTTATCTGCATACTTTAAAAGCTTCTGCCTCAGGGCCAGGTTTCTAATTTAGATGGCTCTAGGGTCTGGCCTGCATCCTCCCAAGAGACTGGGGAAGCCAGGGGATACCTCTCCTGCCTTCTCTGTCCAGCCTGATACAAGTCACCAGTACTTACTTGGAAGGAGCATGTAAACACATCTGCACCCCAGATTTTATGGCTGCCAAACAGGGTATGGGTCCCCAGATGACCTGACTCTGATAGCTAAAGGGCTTCCATTCATAAGTCCCACAGAACTGTGGCAAACAAAGAAGCAATTCTTAACTGGCTATCCCACCAGGGCTCAGTGCAGATGAAGCAGGCAGAACAGCCTCTCAGTTTTTTCCTGAAAGGGGTTTACCTACATACTTTAAAAGCTGCCACTTGAGAGCCTGGCTTCTAAGTTGGTAGGCATCTAGGGGCAGCTGTGATCCTCTCTAGAGACCAGAGAAGTTGGTGGATATCCCTCCCACCTTCTCTCTCTAGCTCACTCTAATAATGAAACCAAGTTGCCAGTATCTCTCTAGAAGGAGCTTGTAAACACATCTGGGGTACCCCAGGTTTTGTGGCTGCCACTGAAAGATGGGCCCCAGATTGCTTGGCTCTAGTAGCCAATGGGATTTTCACTCACAAGTTCCACAGGACTGTGTAAAATAAAGAAACAGTTCTTAATGGACAAAGGAGCACCACCCCTCCCCCCTGGCTATAAACCTGGGCCCATTATAGAGGGAGCAGGGGAAAATGTCCATTTCCCACTTTCTCCCTGGAAGAGGCTTAACTACTTACTTTCCCAGCTGCTGCTTGAGGGACCACCTTCAATCAAGCTGCATCTAAATGCTGACTGTGATCTTCCCCTTTGGGACACTGATGGGTCTTGATATACCCTCAGCTACTGGGAGCCACTAAAAATAAAGGAGGAGGCATGGACAATCACAAAAATTTAGGACACAACTAGGTGCTTGGACTGGGCTGATAGATAAAGTTCATCTCCTAATTGAGACAACTCTGTCAAGACTGGGAGAGGTGTCTATTTTATCTACTGCACAAAAACCAAAATAGAAAGTTAAGGAAAATGAAGAAATAGGAGTATATTCCAAACAAAAGGACAGGATAAATTTACATAAACACATCTTAATGAAACACAAAAGAAGTTTACCTGATGGTTCAAAATAACAGATACAAAGATGCTCACTGAGGTTAGGAGAGCAATGCATGAACAAAGTGACAATTCGAACAAAGAAAAAATATTTTTTAAAGTACCAAACAGAAATCACATAGCTGATATCAATAATTGAACTAAAAAATTCAATAGAGAGGGTTCAAGCAGGCTAGATCATATGGAAAAAAGGACCAGCAAAGTAGAAGACAGGACAATGGAATTCATTTAGAGGAACAAAAAGAAAAAAAAGATTGAAAAAGAGTGAAGGTATCTTAAGGTACTTATGGGACACCATCAAATGGACCAATGTACACATTATAAGAGTCCCATAAGGGAAAGAGAGAAAGGGGCAGATAACTTATTTGAAGCAGTAATAGCTGAAAACGTCCTTATCCTGGGAAAGGAAACAGACATCCAGGTCCAGGAAGCAGAAAGAATCACAAATGAGATCAACCCAAAGAGGTCCATGCCAAGGCACATTGTAATTAAAATGTCAAAAATTAGGAGGTCCGAGGGGAAGATGGCAGAAGAGTAAGACGCGGAGATCACCTTCCTCCCCACAGATACACCAGAAATACATCTACACGTGGAACAACTCCTACAGAACACCTACTGAACACTGGCAGAAGACCTCAGACCTCCCAAAAGGCAAAAAACTCCCCACGTACCTGGGTAGGGCAAAAGAAAAAAAGAAAAAACAGAGACAAAAAGAATAGGGACGAGACCTGGTGCACCAGTGGGAGGGAGCTGTGAAGGAGGAAAGGTTTCCACACACTAGGAAGCCCCTTCGCGGGCGGAGACTGTGGGTGGTGGAGGGGGGAAGCTTCAGAGCCGCGGAGGAGAGCACAGCAACAGGGGTGTGGAGGGAAAAGCGGAGAGATTCCCACACAGAGGATCGGTGCCGACCGGCACTCACCAGCCCGAGAGGCTTGTCAGCTCACCCGCCGGGGCAGGTGGGGCTGCGACCTGAGGCTCGGGCTTTGGTCGGAGCTCAGGGAGAGGACTGGGGTTGGCTGCGTGAACACAGCCTGAAGGGATTAGTGCACCACGGCTAGCCAGGAGGGAGTCCAGGGAAAAGTCTGGACCTGCCGAAGAGGCAAGATACCTTTTCTTCCCTCTTTGTTTCCTGGTGCGCGAGGAGAAGGGATTAAGAGCGCTGCTTAAAGGAGCTCCAGAGACAGGCGTGAGCCGCGGCTAAAAGTGCGGAACCAGAGACGGGCATGATACGCTAAGGTGGCTACTGCCGCCACCAAGAAGCCTGTGTGCGAGCACAGGTCATTGTCTGCACCTCCCTTCCTGGGAGCCTGTGCAGCCCGCCACTACCAGGTTCCCGGGATCCAGGGACAACTTCCCCAGGAGAAGAAACAGCGAGCCTCAGGCTGGTGCAACGTCACACCAGCCTCTGCCGCCGCAGGCTCGCCCCGCACTCCGTGCCCCTCCCTCCCCCCGGCCTGAGTGAGCCAGAGCCCCCGAATCAGTGGCTCCTTTAACCCCGTCCTGTCTGAGCGAAAAACAGACATGCTCCGGCGACCTACATGCAGAGGCGGGGCCAAATCCAAAGCTGAGCCCCTGGGAGCTCTGATAACAAAGAAGAGAAAGGGAAATCTCTCCCAGCAGCCTCAGAAGCAGCGCATTAAAGCTCCACAATCAACTTGATGAACTCTGCATCTGTGGAATACATGAATAGACAACGAATCATCCCAAATTGAGGAGGTGGACTTTGAGAGCAAGATTTATTATTTTTTCCCCTTTTCCTCTTTTTGTGAGTGCGTATGTGTATGCTTCTGTGTGAGATTTTGTCTGTATAGCTTTGCTTTCACCATTTGTCCTAGGGTTCTATCTGTCCGTTTTTTTTTAAAATTTTTTTCTTAATAATTACTTTTTATATTGATAACTTTATTTTCTTTCTCTCTTTCCTCCCTTCCTTCCCTCCCTCCTTTAGAAAACGAATCATCCTAAATTGAGGAGGTGGACTTTGAGAGCAAGATTTATGATTTTTTCCGCTGTTCCACTTTTTGTGAGTGTGTATCTGTATGCTTCTTATGAGATTTTGTCTGTATAGCTTTGCTTTCACCATTTGTCCTAAGGTTCTAACCATCTGTTTTTTAAAAAATTTTTTTATTAATATTTTTTAATAACTTTATTATATTTTACTTTATCTTTTCTTTCTTTTTTCCTTCCTTCCCTCCTTCCTTCCTTCCTCCCTCCTTTCTTTCTTTCCTTCCTTCTTTCCTTCCTTCTTTCCTTTTCTTCTTTCTTCCTACCTTTCTTTCTTTCTTTCTTCCTTCCTTCCTTCCTTCCTTCCTACTTCTACTAATTCTTTCTCTCTACTTTTTCAACCTTTTATTCTGAGCCGTGTGGATGAAAGGCTCTTGGTGCTGCAGCCAGGAGTCAGTGCTGTGCCTCTGAGGTGGGAAAGCCAACTTCAGGACATTGGTCCACAAGAGACCTCCCAGCTCCACATAATATCAAATGGCGAAAATCTCCCATAGATCTCCATCTCAACGCCAGCGCCCAGCTTCACTCAATGACCAGCAAGCTACAGTGCTGGACACCCTATGCCAAACAACTAGCAAAACAAGAACACAACCTCGCCCATTAGCAGAGAGGCTGCCTAAAATCATAATAAGTCCACAGACACCCCAAAACACACCACCAGACGTGGACCTGCCCACCAGAGAGACAAGATCCAGCCTCATCCACCAGAACACAGGCACTAGTCCCCTCCACCAGGAAGCCTACACAATCCACTGAACCAACCTTAGCCACTGGGGACAGACACCAAAAACAACGGGAACTACGAACCTGCAGCCTCAGAGACCCCAAACACAGTAATATAAGCAAAATGAGAAGACAGAAAAACACACAGCAGATGAAAGAGCAAGATAAAAACCCACCAGACCTAACAAATGAAGAGGAAATAGGCAGTCTACCTGAAAAAGAATTCAGAATAATGATAGTAAGGATGATCCAAAATCTTGGAAATAGAATAGACAAAATGCAAGAAACATTTAACAAGGACCTAGAAGAACTAAAGATGAAACAAACAATGATGAACAATACAATAAATGAAATTAAAAATACTCTAGATGGAATCAATAGCAGAATAACTGAGGCAGAAGAATGGATAAGTGACCTGGAAGATAAAATAGTGGAAATAACTACTGCAGAGCAGAATAAAGAAAAAAGAATGAAAAGAACTGAGGACAGTCTCAGAGACCGCTGGGAGAACATTAAATGCACCAACATTCGAATTATAGGGGTTCCAGAAGAAGAAGAGAAAAAGAAAGGGACTGAGAAAATATTTGAAGATATTATAGTTGAAAACTTCCCTAATATGGGAAAGGAAATAGTTAATCAAGTCCAGGAAGCACAGAGAGTCCCATACAGGATAAATCCAAGGAGAAATACGCCAAGACACATATTAATCAAACTGTCAAAAAATACAAAGAAAGCATATTAAAAGCAGCAAGGGAAAAACAACAAATAACACACAAGGAAATCCCCATAAGGTTAACAGCTGCTCTTTCAGCAGACACTGTGCAAGCCAGAAGGGACTGGAAGGACATATTTAAAGTGATGAAGGAGAAACATCTACAACCAAGATTACTCTACCCAGCAAGGATCTCATTCAGATTTGATGGAGAAATTAAAACCTTTACAGACAAGCAAAAGCTGAGGGACTTCAGCACCACCAAACCAGCTTTACAACAAATGCTAAAGGAAATTCTCTAGGCAAGAAACACAAGAGAAGGAAAAGACTTACAGTAACGAACTCAAAACAATTTAGAAAATGGGAATAGGAACATACATATCGATAATTACCTTAAATGTAAATGGACTAAATGCTCCCACCAAAAGACACAGATTGGCTGAATGGATACAAAAACAAGACCCATATATATGCTGTCTACAAGAGACCCACTTCAGACCTAGAGACACATACAGACTAAAAGTAAGGGGATGGAAAAAGATATTCCATGCAAATGGAAACCAAAAGAAAGCTGGAGTAGCAATTCTCATATCAGACAAAATAGACTTTAAAATAAAGACTATTAGAAGAGACAAAGAAGGACACTACATAATGATCAAGGGATCGATCCAAGAAGAAGATATAACAATTGTAAATATTTATGCACCCAACACAGGAGCACCTCAATACATAAGGCAAATACTAACAGCCGTAAAAGCGGAAATCGACAGTAACACATTCATAGTAGGGGACTTTAACACCCCACTTTCACCAATGGACAGATCATCCAAAATGAAAATAAATAAGGAAACACAAGCTTTAAATGATACATTAAACAAGATGGACTTAATTGATATTTATAGGACACTCCATCCAAAAACAAAAGAATACACATTTTTCTCAAGTGCTCATGGAACATTCTCCAGGTTAGATCATATATTGGGTCACAAATCAAGCCTTGGTAAATTTAAGAAAATTGAAATTGTATCAAGTATCTTTTCTGACCACAAGGCTATGAGACTAGATATCAATTACAGGAAGAGATCTGTAAAAAATACAAACAAATGGAGGCTAAACAATACACTACTTAATAATGAAGTGATCACTGAAGAAATCAAAAAATACCTAGAAACTAATGACAATGGAGACACGATGACCCAAAACCTATGGGATGCAGCAAAAGCAGTTCTAAGAGGGAAGTTTATAGGAATACAAGCCCACCTTAAGAAACAGGAAACATCTCGAATCAACAACCTAACCTTGCACCTAAAGCAATAAGAGAAAGAAGAACAAAAAAACCCCGAAGTTAGCAGAAGGAAAGAAATCTTAAAAATCAGATCAGAAATAAATGAAAAAGAAATGAAGGAAACAATAGCAAAGATCAATAAAACTGAAAGCTGGTTCCTTGAGAAGATAAACAAAATTGATAAACCATTAGCTAGACTCATGAAGAAAAAAAGGGAGAAGACGCAAATCAATAGAATTAGAAATGGAAAAGGAGAAGTAACAACTGACACTGCAGAAATACAAAAGATCATGAGAGATTACTACAAGCAACTCTATGCCAATAAAAATGGACAACGTGGAAGAAATGGACAAATTCTTAGAAATGCACAACCTGCCAAGACTGAATCAGGAAGAAATAGAAAATATGAACAGACCAATCACAAGCACTGAAATTGAAACTGTGATTAAAAATCTAACAAACAAAAGCCCAGGACCAGATGGCTTCACAGGCGAATTCTATCAAACATTTAGAGAAGAGATAACACCTATCCTTCTCAAACTCTTCCGAAATATAGCAGAGGGGGGAACACTCCCAAATTCATTCTACGAGGCCACCATCACCTTGATACCGAAACCAGACAAGGATTTCACAAAGAAAGAAAACTACAGACCAATATCACTGATGAACATAGATGCAAAAATCCTCAACAAAATACTAGCAAACAGAATCCAACATCACATTAAGAGGATAATACACCATGATCAAGTGGGGTTTATCCCAGGAATGCAAGGATTCAATATACGCAAATCAATCAATGTGATAAACCATATTAAAAAATAGAAGGAGAAAAACCATATGATCATCTCAATAGATGCAGAGAAAGCTTTTGACAAAATTCAACACCCATTTATGATAGAAAACCCTGCAGAAAGTAGGCATAGAGGGAACTTTCCTCAACATAATAAAGGCCATATATGACAAGCCCACAGCCAACATCATCCTCAATGGTGAAAAACTGAAAGCATTTCCACTAAGATCAGGAACAAGACAAGGTTGTCCACTCTCCCCACTCTTATTCAACATAGTTTTGGAAGTTTTAGCCACAGCAACCAGAGAAGAAAAAGAAATAAAAGGAATCCAAATTGGAAAAGAAGAAGTAAAGCTGTCACTGTTTGCAGATGACATGATACTATACATAGAGAATCCTAAAGATGCTACCAGAAAACTACTAGAGCTAATCAATGAATTTGGTAACGTGGCAGGATACAAAATTAATGCATAGATATCTCTGGCATTCCTATACACTAATGATGAAAAATCTGAAAGTGAAATCAAGAAACACTCCCATTTACCATTGCAACAAAAAGAATAAAATATCTAGGAATAAACCTACCTAAGGAGACAAAAGATCTGTATGCAGAAAATTATAAGACACTGATGAAAGAAATTAAAGATGATACAAATAGATGGAGAGATATACCATGTTCTTGGATTGGAAGAATCAACATTGTGAAAATGACCCAAAGCAATCTATAGATTCAATGCAATCCCTATCAAACTACCACTGGCATTTTTCACAGAACTAGAACAAAAAATTTCACAATTTGTATGGAAACACAAAAGACCCCGAATAGCCAAAGCAATCTTGAGAAAGAAAAACGGAGCTGGAGGAATCAGGCTCCCTGACTTCAGACTATACTACAAGTCTACAGTAATCAAGACAGTATGGTCCTGGCACAAAAACAGAAATATAGATCAATGGAACAGGATAGAAAGCCCAGAGATAAACCCACGCACATATGGTCACCTTATCTTTGATAAAGGAGGCAGGAATGTACAGTGGAGAAAGGACAGCCTCTTCAATAAGTGGTGCTGGGAAAACTGGACAGGTACATGTAAAAGTATGAGATTAGATCACTCCCTAACACCATACACAAAAATAAGCTGAAAATGGATTAAAGGCCTAAATGTAAGTCCAGAAACTAACAAACTCTTAGAGGAAAACATAGGCAGCATACTCTATGACATAAATCACAGCAAGATCCTTTTAGACCCACCTCCTAGAGCAATGGAAATAAAAACAAAAATAAACAAATGGGACCTAATGAAACTTCAGAGCTTTTACACAGCAAAGGAAACCATAAGGAAGACCAAAAGACAGCCCTCAGAATGGGAGAAAATATTTGCAAATGAAGCAACTGACAAAGGATTAATTTACAAAATTTACAAGCAGCTCATGCAGCTCAATAACAAAAAACAAACAACCCAATCCAAAAATGGGCAGAAGACCTAAATAGACATTTCTGCAAAGAAGATATACAGACTGCCAACAAACACATGAAAGAATGCTCAACATCATTAATCATTAGAGAAATGCAAATCAAAACGACAATGAGATATCATCTCACACCAGTCAGAATGGCCATCATCAAAAAATCTAGAAACAATAAATGCTGGAGAGGGTGTGGAGAAAAGGGAACACTCTTGCACTGCTGGTGGGAATGTGAATTGGTTCAGCCACTATGGAGAACAGTATGGAGGTTCCTTAAAAAACTGCAAATAGAACTACCATATGACCCAGCAATCCCAGTACTCGGCATATACCCTGAGAAAACCATAATTCAAAAAGAGTCGTGTACCAAAATGTTCATTGCAGCTCTATTTACAATAGCCTGGAGATGGAAACAACCTAAGTGCCCATCATCGGATGAATGGATAAAGGAGGTGTGGCACATATATACAATGGAATATTACTCAGCCGTAAAAAGAAACGAAACTGAGCTATTTGTAATGAGGTGGATAGACCTAGAGTCTGTCATACAGAGTGAAGTAAGTCAGAAAGAGAAAGACAAATACCATATGCTAACACATATATATGGAATTTAAGAAAAAAAAATGTCATCAAGAACCTAGGGGTAAGACAGGAATAAAGACACAGACCTACTAGAGAATGGACTTGAGGATATGGGGAGGGGGGAAGGGTGAGCTGTGACAAAGTGAGAGAGAGACATGGACATATATACACTACCAAATGTAAGGTAGATAGCTAGTGGGAAGCAGCTGCATAGTACAGGGAGATCAGCTTGGTTCTTTGTGACCACCTGGAGGGGTGGGATAGGGAGGGTGGGACGGAGGGAGATGCAAGAGGGGAGAGATATGGGATCATATGTATATGTATAACTGATTCACTTTGTTATAAAGCAGAAACTAACACACCATTGTAAAGCAATTATATCCCAATAAAGATGTTAAAAAAAATTAAAAAAAAGAAAATGCAAAAATAAAATAAAATAAAATGTCAAAAATTAGAAAAAAGCAGCAAGAGGGAAGCAACTACTTATATCCAATGGAAATCCCATATGATGGTTAGCTGACTTTTCAGTAGAAAGTTTGCCAGCCAGAATGATATATTCAAAGTGAGGAAAGGAAAAACCTACAGCCAAGAATAGTCTATGCAACAAGACTATTATTCAGATTTGTAGGAGAGGTAAAGAGTTTTACAGACAAGCCAAAGTTAAAAAAGTTCAGCACCACTAAACCAGTTTAATGAGAAATGTTAAAGCATCCTCTTTAAGCAGAAAAAAGAGACCAAAACTAGGAATATGAAAATTATGAAAGGAAAAATCTCATTGGTAAAGACAAATATACAAAATAGTGGTAGATTAACCACTTATAAATCTAACAGGAAAGCTAAAAGTGAAACATAGCAAAATCATCTATAACCACAATAAATAGTTAAGGGATAAACAAAACAAAAAATTGTAAAATATGTCAAAAACAAATGTGGGTGGGAGGAGTAAAAAAGAGAGTTGTTAGAATGCTTTAAAAAAATAAGAGATCTGCCGTGTGGATGAAAGGCTCTTGGTGCTGCAGCCAGGAGTCAGTGCTGTGCCTCTGAGGTGGGAGAGCCAACTTCAGGACACTGGTCCACAAGAGACTTCCCAGCTCCACTTAATATCAAACGGCGAAAATCTCCCAGAGATCTCCATCTCAACACCAGCACCCAGCTTCACTCAACGACCAGGAAGCTACAGTGCTGGAAACCCTATGCCAAACAACTAGCAAGACAGGAACACAACCCCACCCATTAGCAGAGAGGCTGCCTAAAATCACAATAAGTCTACAGACACCCCAAAACACACCACCAGACGTGGACCTGCCCACCAGAGAGACAAGATCCAGCCTCATCCACCAGAACACAGGCACTAGTCCCCTCCACCAGGAAGCCTACACAACCCACTGAACCAACTTTAGCCACTGGGGACAGACACCAAAAACAACGGGAACTATGAACCTGCAGCCTGCAAAAAGGAGACATCAAACACAGTAATATAAGCAAAATGAGAAGACAGAAAAACATACAGCAGATGAAGGAGCAAGATAAAAACCCACCAGACCTAACAAATGAAGAGGAAATAGGCAGTCTACCTGAAAAAGAATTCAGAATAATGATAGTAAAGATGATCCAAAATCTTGGAAATAGAATAGACAAAATGCAAGAAACATTTAACAAGGACCTAGAAGAACTATAGATGAAACAAGCAATGATGAACAACACAATAAATGAAATTAAAAATACTCTAGATGGGATCAATAGCAGAATAACTGAGGCAGAAGAAGGGATAAGTGACCTGGAAGATAAAATAGTGGAAATAACTACTGCAGAGCAGAATAAAGAAAAAAGAATGAAAAGAATTGAGGACAGTCTCAGAGACCTCTGGGACAATATTAAACGCACCAACATTCGAATTATAGGGGTTCCAGAAGAAGATGAGAAAAAATAAGAGATCTTCAACTTAAAATAATCATGTGTGTATGTGTGTGTGTATACACACACACACACACACACGTATGTATATTTGTGAACCTCATGGTAACCACAAACCCAAAAAACCTATAATAGATAACACACAAAAGAAAAAGAAATCCAAACACAGTTATCAAATAACAAGTGAAGAGAGCAAAAGACGTTAGAAATAAATAAGGAGTACAAAACACCCAGATAACACTTAACAAAATGGGAATAAATGCATAAACGTTAAACTTTAAATGTAAATGGACTAAATGCTTCAATCAAAAGACATAGAGTGGCTGAATGGATAAAAAAAAGTGAGACCCATATATATGCTGCCTACAAGAGACGCACTTCAGATCTAAATACACACACAGATTGAAAATGAGGGGCTGGAAAAAGCTATTCCATGCAAATGGAAATGAAAAGAAAGCAGGGGTAGCAATACTCATATCAGACAAAATAGATTTTAAAATAAAGACTGTCATAACAGACAAGAAGTACATTAAGTAATGATAAAGGTATCAATCCAACAAGAAGATGTAACAATTGTAAATATATATACACCCAACATAGGAGCACCTAAATATATAAAGCAAGTATTAATTGTAGGTGACTTAAACATCCCACTTACATCGATGGAAAGATTATCCAGATATAACATCAATCAGGAAACACTGGCTTTAAATGGCACATTAGACCAGAGAGACTTAATAGATACAGAACATTCCATCCAAAAACAGCAACATATACATTCTTTTGAAGTACACATGGAACTTTCTCCAGAATACACTGCATGCTAGGCCAAAAAACAAGCCTCAATACATTTAAGAAAACTGAAATCATATCAAGCATCTTTTCCATCCACAATGGTATGAGACTAAAAATGGAATATCTGATTAAAAAAAACCTTCAAACATATGTAGGCTAAACCATATGGTACTATATAATCAATGAGTCACTGAAGAAATCAAAGAGGAAATAAAAAAAATACCTCCATACAAATGACAATGAAGACACAATGATTCAAAATCTATGATAGGCAGCAAAAGCAGTTCTAAGAGGGAATTGTATAGCAATACAAGCCTATCTCAGGAATCAAGAAAAATCTCAACCTAAACTTGCACCTAAAGGAACTAGGAAAAGAACAAATAGAAAAACAAAGTTAGTAGAAGGAAGGAAAGAATAAAGATCAGAGCAGAAATAAATGAAACACAGACTAAAACAATGGCAGAAAAGATCAATGAAACTAAAAGCTGGTTCTCTGAAAAGAAACAAAATTCATGAACATTTAGTCAGATGCATTAAGAAAAAGAGAAGGCCCAAATAAATTAAATCAGAATGAGAGAGAAGTTAAAACCAACACTACAGAAATACAAAGGATCAAAAGGGATTACTATCACAATTATATGCCAATAAAATGAATAACCTAGAAGAAATGGATAAATTCCTAGAAACATATAGTTTCCCAAGACTAAATCAGAATGAAACACAGAATATGAACAGACCAAATGCCAGTCATGAAATTGAATGACTCATTTAAAAACTCTCAACAAACAAAAGTCCAGTATCAGAAAGCTTCACAGGCAAATTCTACCAAACATTAAAGAGAAATTAATGCCTATCTTTTTCAAACTCTTCCAAACTCATTTTACTAGGCCAGCATTACCCTGATACAAAAGCCAGACAAAGACACCACAAGAAAATTATGGGTCAATATCCCTGATGAATACAGATTCAAAAATCCTCAACAAAATGTTAGCAAATCAAATCCAATGATACATTACAAGGATCAGAGAACACTATCAATTGGGATTTTCCCTAGCAATGCAAGAATGGTTCAGTATTCTCAAATTAGTCACTGTGATATAGCACATTAACTGAAGAATAGAAACCATATGATCATCTCAATAGATGTTGTAACAGCTTTTGACAAAATTCAACATCGATTTATTGAAAGAGCTCTCCACAAAGTGGGTATAGAGGAAACATACTTCAACATAATAAAGGCAACAATGAGACATCACCTCACACCCATCAGAATGGCTATTATCAAAAAGATACCAATAAGTGTTGGCAAGGATGTGGAGTGAAGGAAACTCTCATGCACTGTTGGTACAAATGTAAATTGGTGCAACCGCTATGGAAAACAGTATGGAGGGTCCTTAAAAATTAGAAAGAGAACTACTGTGTGGTCCAGCAATTCCAGTTCTGAGTATTTTTCCAAAGAAAATGAAAACACAATTCGAAAAGGTGTATGCATCCCTATGTTATTTGCAACATAATTCATAATAGCCAACATATGGAAGCAACCCTACATGCCCATAGATAGATGAATAAAGAAGATGTAGACACACACACATGTGTGTGCACACATATACATACAATGGAATATTACTCAACCATAAAAAGAATGGAATCTCACTATTTGTGCCAACATGGATGAGCCTGGAGGGTATTATGCTAAGTGGAATAAGTCAGACAGAGAAAGTAAAATACCATATGATTTTACTTATATGTGGAATCTAAAAAAAAACAAATGAACGAAACAACACAGAAACAGTCATTGATACAGAGAACAAATGTTTGCCACAGGGGAGAGGGGATGGGGGAGGAGAGAAATAAGGTGAGGGAAAATGAAGAGTTACAAACTTCCAGTTACAAAATAAGTGAGTCATGAAAATGAAATGTACATCATGGGGAAAACAGTCAATAATAAGGTAATATCTTTGTATGGTGACAGATGGTAACACTTATCTTGGTGATTAGATATTTCTATACATTACAAAATAATCACTATCTTGTGTGCCAGGACCTAACAGAGTGTTGCAGGTCCATCATACTTCAAAAAAGACCAAATAAACCAACTCACAGAAAAAGAGATCAGAGTTGTGGTTACCAGAGAGGTAGTAGTTGAGGGGAGGGGGAATTGGATGAAGGTAGTCAAAAGGTACAAATGTCTGGTTATGAGATAAATAAGTATTAGGGATGTAATGTATAACATGATTTATATAATTAATACTGCTCTATATTATATCTGAAAGTTGTTAAGAGAGTAAATCCTAAGAGTTCTCATCACAAGGAAAATATCTTTCCCCCTTATTTTCTATATATATTTGATGATGGAGGCTCACTAAACTTATTGAGGTAATCATTTCATGATTGATGTATGTCAAATCATTATGCTGTATGCCTTAAACTTATACAGTGCTTTATGTCAATTATATCTCAATAAAACTGTAAGGAAAGAAATTAATAAACATATAACATTTTTAAAATAAATAAATAAATTTATTTATTTATTTATGGCTGCTTTGGGTCTTCACTGCTGCACGTGGCTTTTCTCTAGTTGTGGTGAGTGGGGGCTACTCTTCGTTGTGGTGCTCAGGCTTCTCATTGTGGTGGCTTCTCTTGTTGCGAAGCATGGGCTCTAGGCACATGGGCTTCAGTAGTTGTGGCACGCAGGCTCAGTAGTTTTGGTACCCAGGCTCTAGAGCACAGGCTCAGTAGTTGTGGTGCATGGGCTTAGTTGCTCTGTGGCATGTGGGATATTCCCGGACCAGGGCTCGAACCCGTGTCTCTTGCATTGGCAGGCAGATTCTTAACCACTGCACCACCAGGGAAACCCAATAAACATATAACATTTTTAAAAGACAATAAAATACATGATTATGTTGTAAGATCACACACACACACACACACACACACACACAAAATCTATGGTAGATACACAAAAAATAAAGACAAAGCATACCACTACAGAAAATCATTACAAAGGAAAACTATAATTCCTCAAATTACAAAGGAAGAGAATGAGAGAAATAAAGGAACGAGAGAATAATGAAACAAACAGAAAATAACAAAATGGCAATAATAAGTCCATACCTATCAATAGTTACTTTAAATTTGAATGGACTAAATTATTCAACAACAGAGAGTGTGTAGTAAAAAAAATCCAGGGACTTCCCTGGTAGTCCAGTGGTTAAGATTTCTCACTTCTACTGCCAGGGACACCGGTTTCATCCCTGGTCAGGGAACTAAGATCCTGCCTGCCACCAAAAAAAAAAAAAAAAAAAAAAAAATCCAACTATATGTTGCCAACAAGAGGCTTACTTCAGCTTTAAAGGCACAGTCTTAAAATAAAAGATGGAAAAAGATACTTAATGCAAATTTTTAAAAAGCAGGGGTAGTCATACTTCTATTGGACAAAAGAGACATTAAGTCAAAGACTGTAACAAGAAACAAAGAAGGTCGTTATATAATAATAAAGGGGCCAATTCATCAAGAGGATGCATTTGGCCCTCTATATCCATGGGTTTCACATCTACAGACATGGAGTGCCAACCGCTTTCATTGAATTATGCCACTTCATTAAGGGACTTCAGTATCTGCTGATTATAGTAACAGTGGGGGCTCCTGAAACCAATCTCTTATGGATACCAAGAATGACTGCATAATATTTGTATTTATGCATCCAACATAGGAATGCCTAAACATATAAAACAAATATCATGAGATCTGAAGGGAGAAACAGACAGCAATTTAATAATAGCCAGGAACCTTAAAACTCTACTTTCAAGAATGGGGAGATGATTTAGACAGATAATCAATAAGGAACATTGGACTTAAACTACCCGTAAGGTCAGATGAACCTAAGACATATATACAGACCATTCCACCCCAAATGTAGCAGAATACACATTCTTTATAAATGTAAATGAAACATTCTCCAGAACAGATCATATGATAGGACACAAAAGAAATCTTAACAAATGTAATAAGATTGAAATCATATAAAGCATCTTCTCTGACCACAATGATATGAAATTAGAAATCAATTACAAGAAGAAAACTGGAAAATTTACAAATATGTGTAGATTAAACAACATGCTCCTGAACAACCAATGGGTCAAAATGAGAAATCAGGAATTATCTTGAGACCCATAAAAATAGAATCACAACATATAAAAACTTACGGGGTGCAGCAAAAGCAGTTCTAAGAGGGTATTTTATAGTAATGAATGCCGACATTAAGAAAAAAAGATCTCAGGGGACTTCTCTGGTGGTCCAGTGGTTAAGACTCCGTGCTTCCAATGCAGGGGGTGCAGGTTTAATGCCTGGTTGGGGAATTAGGTTCCCACAAGCCACGTGGCATGGCCAAAAAAATCCCAAGAGAGACAAAGATATCAAATAAAAACCTAATTTTACACTTTAAGGACTAGAAAAAGAACAAACTAGGCCCAAAGTTAGTAGAAGAAAGGAAATAAAGATTAGAGCAGAAATAAATGTAATAGGGGCCAAAAAGACAATAGAAAAGATCATTGAAACTAAGAGCTGTTTTTTTTTTAAAGATACATAAACCTTTAGCTAGACTTACCAAAAAATTTTAAATTGGACAACCTAGATAAAATTTAAATTCCTAGAAACATACAGCCTACCAAGACTGAATCATCAAGAAGCAGAAAATATGAACAGCTCAATTACTAGTAAGATGATTGAATCAGTAATCAAAAACTTCCCATCAAATAAAATCCATGACCAGATGGCTTCACTGATGAATTCTACCAAAAATTAAAAGAAAAACTAATGGTAATCTTCTTCAAATTCTTTCAAAAAATTGAAGAGGAGGGAGCACTTCCAAACTCATTTTACTAGGACAGCATTACCCTGATATGAAAGCTAGACAAGGACACTACAAGAAAAGAAAATTATGGGTATATTCTTGATGAAGATAGATGCAAAAATCCTCAACAAAATGTTAGAAAAATGAATTCAACACTAAAAGGATCAGGTAACATGATCAAGTGAGATTTATTCCAGGTATGAAAGAATGGTGCAACATCTGTAAATCAATATGATACACCACATTAACAAAATGAAAGATAAGAATCACAAGATCATCTTGATAGATGCAGAAAAAGCATTTGACAAAATTGAAGAATGCTTTGTGATAAAACTTTCAGTAAACTGGATTATAAAGAGAACATATGTCAACATAATAAAAAAACATATATGGCAAGCTCTCAGCTAGCAACATACCAATGGTGGAAAACTAAAAGCTTTTCCTCTAAAAACAGGAATAAGACAAAGATGCCCATTCTCACCACTTTTATTCAACATAGTTTGGGGTCCTAGGCAATTAGCCAAGAAAAAAAGCCATCCAAAGCAGAAAGGAAAAAGTAAAATTGTCTCTATTTGTGGATGTTATGATAAAGAGAAAATCCTAAAGACTTCATAAAAAACCTCCTAGATATAATCAATAAATTCAGTAAAGATGCAGGATGCCAAATCAATATACAAAAATCAGTTGTATTTCTATACACCAACCAAGAATTATCAGAAAGAAATTAAGAAAATACTATTGACAATACCATAAGAACACTGGAATAAATTTAACCAAGGAGGTGAAAGATCTGTACACTGAGAACTGTAAGACATTGATGAAAGAAATTGAAGAAGACACAAATGGAAAAATATTCCATATTCATGGATTGGAAGAATTAATATTGTTAAAATGTCTATCCTACCCCAAGTCACCTACAGATCCAGTGCGATCCTTATCAAAATTCCAAGGGCATCTTTCACAGAAATAGAAAAAGCAATCCTGAAATTTGTAAGGAACCACAAAAGAACCCAAATAGCTAAAACGATCTTGAGAAAGAAGAACAAAGCTGGAGACATTACACTTCCTGATTTCAGACTATAGTAGAAAGCTGTAGTATTCAAAACTGTATGGTAGTGGTATAAAAACAGACACAGAGCAATGGAACAGAATAGAGAACCTAGGAATAAATCCATACATATATAGTCAATTTTTGATAAAGGGGCCAAGAATATACAATGAGGAAAGGATAGCCCCTTCAATAAATGGTGCTCAGAAAAATGGATTGCCACATGCCACAGAATGAAACAGAACCCCTATCTTTCACCATATGCAAAAAAATCAACTAAAAATGGATTAAAGACTTGCATGTAAAACCTAAAACTGTAAAATTCTTGATGAAAACATAGGGTATAAGTTCCTTGACACTGGTCTTGGCAATGATTTTTTGTATTTGACACCAAAAGTAAAGGCAACAAAAGCAAAAAAAAAAAAAAAAACAAGTGGGATGACATCAAATAAAAAGCTGCTGCTCATCCAAGGAAGCCATCAAAAAAATGAAAAATCAACCTATGAATTGGGATAAAATATTTGCAAACTACGTATCTGATATAAGGTTAATATCCAAAATAGACAAAGAACTCATACAACTCAATAGCAAAAACACAAATAACCCAACTAAAAACAGGCAAATGGCCTGAAGAGACATTTTTTCCAAAGAAAGCATTCAACTGGACAACAGGTACATAAAAAGGTACTTTTAACATCACTAATTATCAGGGAAATGCAAATCAAAACCACAATGAGATATCAACTCACTGGTAGCATGATTATTACCTAGAATATAAGAGGTTAATACTGGAGAAGATGTGGAGAAAAGGGAACCATGCACACTGTTGGTGGTAATGTAAACTTGTGCAGCCACTATGGGAAACCATATGGAGGTTCCTCAAAAAATTAACAATAGAACTATCATAGATCCAGTAATCCTAATTCTGGGTACATATCTAAAGGAAACAAAATCACTATCTGGGGGAGATATACACCAAGGTATGTAAACTAACTAAATGTCCATTGATGGGTAAATGGATAAAGAAAGGGTGGTGTATATATATATATATATATATATATATATATATATATATATATATATATATATATATATATATATATATATATATATAAAATGGAATAATATGCAGCCTTAAAAAAGAAGGAAATCCTATCCTGCCATTTTGACACAGATAAATGTGGAGAGCATTGTGCTAAGTGAAATAAGCAAGACAGAGAAAGAAATACTGCATGCTATCAGTTATACATGGAATCTAAAAAAACCCAAACAAAACAAAAAACAAACAAATAAACCAGAAAAACCTCATAGAAACAGAGTAGAAAAATGGTTGTTTGGGGCTGAGGAGTGGGGGAAATAGGGAAAGGTTGGTAAAAGGGTACAGTCTTTCAGTTATAAGATGAATAAAGTCTCAGGACCTAATGTGGTTATAGTTGATAACATTGTACTGTATAACTGAAATTTGCTAAGAGAGTAGAACTTAAATGTTCTCACCAAAAAAACACAAAAAACAAACAAACAAAAACTTAAAGAAAACATGTGAGGTGATGGTTGTGTTACCTGACTCACTGTGGAGGTATCCTTTCACAATGTATACATATATCAAATTATCAAACTGTATACTTTAGATTCTTAAAAAAATTTATTTTGGGTCATTGATACTGCCAATAAAGCTGGACAAAAAGAATAAGCAACCTTCATTAATGTCTGAATCCGTATGTAACCTCCATGGGGTGATGTTGGGAGATATTTGGAAATATAAGGGGGGATACTGGTAGTTACAATAAATGAAGGGTCTACTTCTGGTCAGGTCTGCTAAATGTTCAGCAATGTTGGGTTAGTCTCATACAATGAAGAACTGTCCTGACCAAAAGACCAACAGGACTCCTTTTGAGAAACACAGTAGAGGTCCTTTATTTGAAACAAAATAAGGAATTAAGAAAATGACCCATGGGTAGTTAAATTCATAACTAAAGTTTGTTATTAGATAAACCTACCTTGTCAGATCATGGCTCAGACACGGCCTCATTTAAGTAGCAATATCTATATCAAAAAGTTATTCCTAACATTTCTAAGTCTACAAATAGAAATTATTGAAATGATTTAGTAATCTATGCTATTAGTTATATCAGCTGGTTATCAGTTTTATAAATATTTACAGTCGCTTAAGTGAATGAAAAGGAATATATTTTCTAATTTTTGATTTATGTAACGAGAAATATTATGTTACTAGCTGTTAAATATTTTGGAGATCAACCTGATAGGAAATGTTGTTCAAGAAAGTCAGACTCCATTAATTTTCTTTTTTTTTGGCTGTGCCGTGTGGCATGTGGGATCTTAGTTTCCTGACCAGGGATTGAACCCACGCCCCCTGCATTGGAAGCGTGGAGTCTTAACCACTGGACCACCAGGGAAGTCCCAGACTCCATTAATTCAATGACAACTCAGTTTAAAAAAAAAAAAAGCGTTTTATCTGCTTGAGAGATTATTTTCCCTACTGAGAATTTAAAAAGGCACTATTACTTCAGATTCATCTTATCTTTTCAAAGCTCTGCTACTATTCCTGAGAAATCAGCACCCAGTTCACAGGAAGTCATATTATCACAACAGCTTGAAAAGTCTCATATTTGGCCACCAGTTGTCTGTATAAGCTCTTTTGAAAATAAACTAGTAACCTTATTCTTTTCTTGTCCTGTATGAAATCTTAGGACATACCACATAAGCAATGTAGAATAAAATAAACTGAAAGTATAATACATATTTCAGAATGAACTCAAAAGTTTCTAGTTACTTAAATTGTCTCTTTTTAAATTCTTTTGTAATATTTTTAGAAATTAACCTAATGGCCTTTCATTTTCTCAGACCAGAAAGAGTAACAAAAGAAAAAGCAGTTCCTGTGCCATATGTTATTATTTTCTCTCCTTGCTATTTTAAGAAAAAGGATATTTAAATGTAGTATTGAAGAAAAAAATTAACAGGATAGAAACTGTTTTCAGACAGATTATATTTTCAGATTATACTATAAAATATATAATTTATACATAATCTTGCATTATATCCAATATATTTCAGCCCATCAGAAATGCAGTAGATCATATATTTTAAGTGATAATATAAAACAGCAGAACCTCTACTGTATTACCAAAATAGAATTGTTCACAAAAGAGTAGTAACCTAAAATTTCTCAACTTTTTCAATTTTCCTAGAAAAGTTAAAACGTGTATGTAGAGTAGACCTTTGCTAATAAAAACCATTTCATTGTCAGCACAGTTACGGAGTTTTTGTTTTAAATATCTTAAGCTGCTTTGCTTAATTATAGCACAAGCCTGATACTAGTGAAGGTAAAGATTTGAAGTTTACATCTGTTCAGTTGTTTGCAAGTTTTCAGTAGCAAATTATAAATCTGGAAATGTTAAAACAGTTTCATATTAGCTTATTAATTTTAATGAACTAATACTCTAATAGCTGTTGAAATTTGTGAGTAAACATCTCATTTAATATTCATCTTTTTAAAGCCATAATAAATAAGCCCTTCTATTTCATGTTCACTGTAAAAATAAAAGATACAGCTACAGCTATGGTATAGTGAATCATGGCAGTAGCTCCACCAGTTGGCAGAAAAGTCCTGGAACTTTCAAGCATATCTTCAGATCATTAGCATACTCCTTAATGTCCCCAAAGGAAAGAAGTTGGGATTGTCCCTACCCCCTTCTCTACATACTTTTTTGTTTTGCAACTTCTTTTCCTCTCTTGAGACTACCTTGATAACCATTTCAACCCACTTTCCTTTTTTAACAGATTTTTAAAAATGTAATTTCTTTCTTTCTTTTTTTTTTTTTTTACAGATGAAAGAATAGGCAAATAGATTTGGTGCCTTGGATACAACATGGAAGTAATAAACACTTTGTTATATCCCATGGCATTTTCCCCCAGAGAGGTGTTCTCAGCATATTGGCTAAACTCTAATTTGTGCCATTACTTGCAGATTTCTTAAATTTGCACTGTAGTTTCAAATTAAATTTATATTTATGATCCAAAACAAATGGGCAACTGCCATGCACTATTAAACTCTCACTGAATTATATCAGTTCACTTCATTTCAGTGTAAGAAAAACACTAATCCTCTCCTTTATTTATAACATTGTATTCTGTCTGATTAATCCATTCTTCATAATAGCATGGATATGATACTGCCTGGAAGTCAGAGAATAAATAGAAGGACTTTTCATGGTACCTTTCCATTTTGAGTCCACATTCTGTTTTGCTATATAGTCACAAATCCTAGCAGCTTCTAGAGTAATGTATCTCAGGCTTAGTACTTTGTCTGCATATTGGACAAAAGCTCTCCTGGGGAGCTTTAATTACTACTCATGTTTGAGACGCATCTCCAGAGATTCTGATTTAATTGGTATGGGATACGACCAGGGGATTGGGGTTCACTTAAGGTCATAGTGTGAAATATCAGAAACCAATACCCAGAACTGTTTTGCTTCCAAAAAACTAAACAAAACAAAACCTTACCTCTTCTCCTCCCTTATGCAAAAAAATATTATTTTCATCTGTTCAAGTTAATTGAGGACCTTGGAAATTTCCAAGACGAGATAAAAAGTTCTGTTTCATAATAATGGTTTTATTTTGTAGTTAATTTATTTTAGGGCATCCAATTCCTGAAATTCTGGTTTAAACTTATGAATGAGGATGGTTATCTCTCTTGGAAGTTCTTTATGTCTTTATTAGTATCATCAAGCTAAATTCTTGACTGATTGATTGAAAGGAGACTGAGTACTTTACATTTTACTTTCCCTAAGAAATAAGTGATGCAAACTGTAATTTCTCTAGAAGCTAGTTATTTTAAATACATTGTGCAAATATAATCATATTCTGCAAAAAGGAAAAGAAAGAAAACCCCAAAATTCCTTACATAACTTCGAATCCATAACTTCAGGATTTTTTTGAGTCTAAAATAAATTTATAAGATTTAAAATCGTACATTTAAAATAATGGCTTATGAACAATGGAGGGCTTTTGGTCCGTAATATGAGTAGTGCAGGATGATTATTCAATCTTTAGCTTATATATAGGAAAGCAAATTAGGGTCAACAGGGTCATGTATGCCTCCCTGCATAATTTTATCAGAAAGCACCATAATAACCCCAATATTTATACAAGAGAAAAACTAAGAAACAGGGAAGTGCTCATTAAATAAGATGAATTTAAAATTTGTTAATTATAGATGGATTGAAGAGATGCAATCTATAGTCTCAGCAATGTCTTAATGAAAATTTCCTCAATGTTCAGATATAAATGATTTGAAAACTAGAATTTCTCTCTAAAGTCTAGGTCACTTCCACCAAGAACACTCATAACACCTGTCATGACAAATACAAATAGGAACAAACTATAAACAATTTACTTTGCATCTCCAACAGGAAGAAGATTCCTACTTTCCTACCCAGCAGGAGGAAGGAAGACATTTTCCTGACCCAGCAACAGCCCCGCCGATAAGAGGCTGTCACAACTCAGCCAATGAAAAGCCAATACACTCTGAACTCCCAGTTTCCTCCAATGGACTCTGTTTATAAGAGGCCCTTCTAACTCCCCATTCTCCTCTCCTCTCCCTTGTTTTCTGGACTTGTCTGTGGTTTGCCACAGAGTACATGTCCTGAATTGTAATTCTTTGTTCTTTCTGAATAAACCCATTTTGCTAGTAAAATAACTGGTTGTTTCTATTATTTTAGGTCAACATTTGAATACTGGCCACATTTTCTTAAACTTTCCTTTCTTAAATTATGTCTCATAATTTTTTATTGTATGAATTATCCATGGAGATTGAAGTAGATATTATTTCCCTCCACAGAGGGTTGGCCCTTTTGTCAGGCAGACAGAGCGAGAGACTCATTGTCTCAACTCAATAATTAATAAGCTGGATTGAGGTTGAAGTTAGGTTGCAGCTTTAATTAGATTCAGTCAACCTCTGGTTTTAAATGGCTTAAAAGGGCATGACCTATGTTGTGTTTGTTGCAGGCTCCTTTAATGGGACTTGATGTCCTAACCCTATGGAGTCCACCATGGGACTGCAGATTTGTACTCTGCTTTCAGGTCCTGACCCCTCCTTGAGCACGGTCCTTTGGGTTTTTTGGTTAAGAGTTTAGCAGGTCTCTATCTCCTCTAACCTGAAAGTTCTGCTTTTCAGAGGTTGTGAAAGTAACTCCTTTGTCTTCCATCCTACATGGGTTTAAAATACAGTAAATGTCTTAAGGAGGATTCTTACTATGTGTTTGTTGTAGGCATCTGTAGAGATGGCTTGATTTCTAAACTCTGTGAGATTGTTGGAGATTTCATTTTGCTCATTTGGGCCAACTGCTTAGCCTCTTGTACTGCCACAGCTCTCAGCAAATGTCTCTTATGGCCATATTTTCAGACTCCTCTTCCTACCTGACATGTCAGTCCATATGGTTGTCAAAACCTCAGCTGATTTCTCTTTCCTCTAGTAGAGTCCTCTGCCTATGGCAAGACTGATCCTCAGATAATTCCCAGACTCAGAAAATACTCCCAGAGAAGCCAATAGCTGGCAATATTAGCTTTCCTGGGGGACTCGCCCCCTACTGGAATTTTACTTATCTAGCCTTCCATAGATCTTTTATTTCTTTAAAAGTATAATTTTTCTAATTCATCACTTTACTCCCAGATATTGCCATTGAGGGTGATGACTTGCCATCACTTATTGTATCCTAATGTATCTTATTATATCTTCTATATCCTAGAGAAAGAAATCTCCACTGCTGTTATTGTAAGAAATAATAAGCCTGACCTGTGTTTATCCTTGCATTTCTCAGAGTTCTGTGGCTGTTTTCTTATTTTTGTGCTCAAAATCAGGTCCCATGCATCCCTCTAACCAGGTTTCCTCATCTGTCAATTTCAACTTTGTTGCTGATGATCAAATGAGATTGCTACTCTTCCAGTGCGGAACTAAGAGATAATAGCTCTGCATCTCATATATGTAACAGGTCCACAGCATAGTGGAGATCTGCTATAATTTTTCACAACATGTTCTGATTTTTTGGGATAAAAGGTGTAATAAACACAAAGAATAACATGCAGCCATTGCACAAACCCAGAAGCATCCTCAGAGTACCTTTGTACGCCTTGCCCACCTCTGCATGTTATGGTGCATATCCACTATCACCCACAAGGGTACACCACTCATCATGATTATAGAAGCGGATAAAGTGACCAGAGGGTCTCTGAGAGACGCAGGAAGTTTTCCATTACCTCTCTTAAGTCCCATATCCTCAACCTTCATTTTTTTTTTTTTTTTTGCGGTACGCGGGCCTCTCACTGTTGTGGCCTCTCCCGTTGCGGAGCACAGGCTCCGGACGCGCAGGCTCAGCGGCCATGGCTCACGGGCCCAGCCGCTCTGCAGCATGTGGGATCTTCCCGGACCGGGGCACGAACCCATGTCCCCTGCATTGGCAGGCGGACTCTCAACCACTGCGCCACCAGGGAAGCCCCCATTTTTTATTCCAAGATTGACCACAATTTTCCAGGATAATTCACAGTGAATACACATATTGCCTACTGCCCTAACAATGTCATACAGTGGTCAGACCTTAGAACACTTGAACATTTCTGAAGTCTTTAGACATTGATAGTCCAGTTTGAATTTGGCTGTGTTCTTTCACTTCCTTTCTGGTCTCTCTTAATCAAAGGTTCAAAAAATACAGCATCAAGTACCAAGGTCACCTTATTATACGTTTAAACGTTTTAACTCTGTGTCATCTATTCTGCAGGGTACATAGGGAAATCATTAGTAATGGGAAAGCACGGTATTAAAACTGTGAGCTCAGGGCCAAGGTCAGATGCAGCCACCCTCTCCCAGCATAAGAATTTGCTTCCAGTGCTAATTTCAGTGGTCCTGTGGTTAGTGAGTGGGCATGTACAGGCATATGTGTGCATTTATGTTATGTATGCAAGTATTTGTAAATGAAGGTAGCATTTCCTACCAACATCCTACTTCATATAGGATTAATAAAGCAAATTCTATATATGTGAAACCATGAAGCGGATAGAATTTATGTGTGTAAGAGAGTGTGTCTGTGTGTGGGGGGGTGGTGGTGGATAAAACTTCTGGTAATTTAAAAAATAACAGTTATAAAGTGGTGATATTTGAACAAAGTGTACAATTTGTATTATAATTTGGTTCAATCATAAACTTAATATAGAAGAAAAGGGTGTTTTAATTTTGAGTTCATTGCCCAATTGAATTATTCAGCCTTAGACAGAGACTATGAATTCCATGACCCAACACGAGAATAACACTGGGTCATGTGAAAAGGAATGGAAATATTCTAGATAAATGTAAGCTAGCACTTATATCTCTTATCAGGATTAACTGCACTGATGACTCTGTCAATCTTGGTTCCTTCCTCTGAAATATCTACCATTTCCAGGCATTGAATCCTCAATTTATTTTATCAGTATCCAATTGACACGGTTTCCAGTCCCATTAGTATCCCTGAAACAGGCAACCAGGACCTAGAAACCAGCTTCCATGAGGAACAGTTGAAGGAATGTGGATATTTTCTGTATGGAATAAAGACTTCCAGAGAACATCATATATGTCTTTGTATATTTGAAGAACAGTCTTATGGAGGAAGATTAAAACAGACTTGAATCAATAAAAGGAAACTGTGAAAAGGCAGATTTCATTTACACAGAAATTTATCTGAAAGAGTTGTTAAAATGGACAAACTTACTTTTTCAGGTAGTTAAGCTCCCTGTCATTGTATGTGATAAGCAGAATCTAGACATCCATCTCTGAGCATGATTGTTGAGGCTGTTCTTGTATTGGTTGGAGAAGTTACATTATGTATCTTCTCTAACTCTTTAGAATCTATGATTTTATATTTTAGTGGGATTGCATGTAACTACCTGTTTTTAAAGTAGTTTCTGATATTGTAAGGCTTATTACTGGTTTGGCTTCGAAATTTTAAACTCATTAGTAAACCCTATAGCAAAAACAGGGCCGATTCTCCCATTAGAAAATAAATAGAAAGAAAAAGACAGAGTTCTTAGGCCCTTTCCAAAAATTATCTTGTGAATAAAATCGTTGTAGTTTCAGAAGAAATGTAAAGGTTAATGAACTTTCTACTAAAAGACAGCACCAAATCTAAAACATATTTTAAAATCCCTCTGACTTTACCTCCAACTTTCTGAGAAGGCAGATTTCTGGGTTATATTAAATTCCTGCTGTTTGATCATGTACTGTTTTGTTCTCTATTAGAGATAAGCATTTTTTTCCATGTGAACATTCCTTCATTTATACTGAGCATGTTTAAACTTGCAGAATCAATCTAACACCTTCAGATGAACTAATGAGCAAATAAAACAATTCCCCAGGCTTTTACAAGAAATGAATGGATTTGTTATAAACATATCTCAAACACCTTCACTTCAGCTGCATGTTCTCGTTATTGCCAGAAAAAATTAACACATCGGATTTTAAATCATGACTTTTATTTTGTTTGACTTGAGTATATTTAGAAAATAAAAATTCAACACTGTGGACTTTTTTTTTTTTGGCAAAAAGATCTTAGTAAAACCTCTTAGCTGGTTAACTTTATATGTGTGTATATATACATATATGTACACACACACAGACACACTTATGTAAAATTGGTTTCTTAGGAAACCAATGGTATGCCTGAAAATCATGTCAATTAGATAAACTGAGGATGCAACGCCTGGAAACAGTAGGTACTTCAGAAGAAGGAACTAAGATTGACAGAGTCAGCAGTGTAATTGGTATCTGATAAGAGATGTAAAGTGCTAGCTCACATTTATCTAGAATATTTCCGTTCCTTTTCACATAACCCATTTTATGTATAAACACATAAAATATGTATTTGTAAGAAAAAAATTAAAACATGTCTGCTTACTCATCAATATCTCTAAGACACTACTTGACATGGTGAAAGGGATGGGTCTGTACTAGGTAAGTGTGAGCGAGCTTTATGGCTGAATGAATTCAAAAGAGTTGATATAAACTTCACTAATTAGGAAATCTAAAACTATGTTAAAATGTTTTGTTTTTGTGGAAAGAACACTAATTGTATGGAGCCAAAGGCATCTATGGCAATGTCTATTCTTTCTAGTTATATCCCCCACCTTCCCACCTTACTTCCTTCTACCAACTTCTGAAAATTAAGCTGAAAAGAAACAATTTTGAGAAAACAATTAACATGGCATGGATGGCATGGTATGTTGAGTACTGTGGTATAATATGGATATCACAGATCCCAATTTTCAAGTATGATCCTAATTTTGTACAATTTCATTATTTTTAATCAAGATGATTCAATAAATATTGAATTAAGTGTGCTTTATTCTTATGAAAAATAATCAGAAATGAAGAATAACAAAAATACGGCATACAATATATTACTGAGATTACTGAGAGGGAAATTTATGACCTTAAATAATAATTTTTTAAAAATTAAAAGGATAAAAATTAATGTCCTAGAAAGCCACCTTAATATGGTATTAAAAGGACAGAATAACTTAAAAAAATTGCAGTAAGGATTTAATAAAGAACAGAAATTAATGAAATTGAAAATAAAGATACGGTGAGTCAATTTCAAAAATTCATTAGTTAAAAAGGATAATAAAATTTACAAATATATAGCAAGATCAGGAAAAAACAGGGCATGAGTAAATAATATTAATATACAAAGAGAACGGAATTATAGGTAGAGATTAAATGATATGAACAACTTCTGTCAAAAAATTTTAAAACAGAAAAAATTAATTCCTAGCAAAAAGATAAATTATATAAACTGATTCAAAAAAGAAATTGAGAAAACAAAGACATTTTGCAAAAGGAAACATAGGGGCAATCTTACTCATAAATGTAGATGTTAAAAAAAAAGAACCTCAAGCAAAAGTGGTATTCCCCGCCTTTCAAAAGTTCACTTTATGCCGCTTTTGCTTTTACGAAAGGCCTAAACTAGTACCTCTTTTCACGAACTGAAAGAAATCTGAAAAGGATTTTGGCTTTTAAGCAAAAAGATGAAAATCGAAAAAAGAATTTTACGTTTGTTTTGCAGGGAGCTATCATAGAGGCAGCACATACCCCCAGTAGGCAGAGTGGCACCAAGCTCCTTCCCCAGGATTACAGCCAATATCTCAGCATCAGGCTGCCATAGCATGAACCGTGTCTGTGAGCATCTGTGCTTTATCTCAGTTTATTTTGTGTATCCATTAGCAAGATGTGTCCTAAGGTAATTGTTTCTTTGCTTTACCCCTTTTGGCTTATGAAAAATTTCACAGGAATGCTCTACGTTCATATAGTGGGGGAAGCCTGAATTAGCAAACCAAGTTTACCAATGCACAAAAATGATCAAGTTGAATTCTTCCCAAGAATACAACAGCAGTTTGACATTAGAAAATCTCCTACAATCTGTTAATGTAATTCAGCGCATTAACAGACTGAAGAAGTAAATCCATTATAGTCATTTCAAAAATATTGAAAAAAATCCCCAAATTAAAAATCCATTCAAGAAAGAGATTAAGAGAAAACTAGGAACAGATGGGAACTTTCTTAAAAACTGATAAACAGTATCTACCCAAGATGCAGAGCAAGAATTCTACCCAATGGCAAACATTAAAATATTCCTTTTAATATCAGAGATGCTGCTATCGGTTTTTCTATTCAAAATCAAACAGAAGTCCTCGCTCAGAAAGTATGGCAAGAAAAAAAAGAAGAAAAAAAGTATGTATTAGTTTGAAAGATATGTGTCTTTATTTACATACAAGACAGATATGATTGTCTTCATTCAAAGCCCCCCAAACCCTATAAATAATGAAACTGAAGGTAATTTAGTAAGGTTGCTGAATACGGGATCAAAATCCCACAAGGACATTTCTATACAACAACAGAGAATAATTAACAAAACCCAGAATCACTATTTAATATTCAGAAAAGGGGGCTATTATTTGAACAAAGACATGAACCCTCTGTAACACATGATAAGAGGTAGATTCTAGATAAAGACCTAAATGAGAAAGGTTTTTTAATATTAACTTCATAGTTTTACCTAAGCAGAAACCTTTGTGGCCTAGGAATGGGTAAGAACTTCTTAAAGCTTCAAAACACAATGACAATGCAAACTTAAGGTGGATTTAATTACGTCAAAGTTCAGAATTTCAGTGAAGGACACCATGGACAAACTTAATATACAGATAATAAAATGGGATAAGAGATTTATAGTGTCTAAAGCAGACAATGGATTAATATCTAGAATATACAAGAAATTCTGTAAAACTGATAAGGGCAGAAACCACCTTATAAAAATGAGAAAAGCAGTTACAGAAGAGGAATCCGAAAGACTGATGAGCATTTGTAGGGTTCTTAAGCTACTAGAGATCAGATAAAAGCAAATTAAATCAATACTGAGTGTTCCTAATTCTCATTCTCTGTCAATGCTTGTCATTTTCCATAGTTCTAATTTCTTCCAACCCTCATGCACTGTTAATAGGTATATATACTGGTCATTTGGGGGAACTGTTGGCATTATTTACTCAAGTTAAGTATATTCATATTCTGTGACCCATACATTCTGCTCCTGAGTCTATAGGCCAAAGAAATTTTGACAAGGTCCACATTAGGATATTCATTAGTATTACATGTAGTGGCAGGAAGCTGGAGATATTCTGTGTTCCAGTCAGTGAATAGTTGGATAAAATGTGGTAGATGCACACCTTAGGAGAACATTATTTAGAACCCACAGATTATAAATACACATAGCCACCCGGATGCATCTAAAAGCCTAGTGCTAGATGAAAAAGATAAGAAACAGTGCAGTATATAAAGACACCATTCCCGTAAATTAAAATATATGCACAGAAAACAACAATAAACATAATTTAAGAAAACAATAAAAAAGATACAGATTAAATAAACTCATAATGGAAAGTAGGATATGAGGATAAAAGGAAACAAATGAGTGTGGGGACTGGTGATGATGGTAGCCGTTAATTAAGGAGTGGGACTGCAGCAACTATATGCACTCAAGGTTCAGAGGAGGAGAAAAAAGGATGACAACATAGCAAATATATGTGAATAAATCTCACCAAAAGATGTATAAAACACTTGTAAAGGAAATTATCACATTTTATTATAGACATTAAATATTTAGGAGATCTAAATAAAAGAAGAGAAAAACCAGTTAGTGGATGGGGAAAGTTATTATTAGGATTCTCCCCACATTGACTCATGCATTGAATAGGAACTTCTTCCCTTAATCCAACCTGGTTTTCATGGAACTTGACAAAATGATTCTAAAATTCAAAGAGCAAAAAAAAAAAAGGAAAAACAAAGGCCAAGACACTCAGGCAGCAAAACAAGTTTGAAGGGAGATATCAAAACTTCTTACAAGGCTCCAGTAATTGAGACAGTATGGTATTGGCATAGGATTTGATATACAGACCAAAGAAACCAAATAAAGACCTCAGAAATAGACTCAAACGAATGGAAATTTAAAATATAACAGATTAGCACTGTGAATCAGTGGGGGAAATAATGAATTATTTTCAGTAAATGGTGGTTGGAAAAAATTAAATAGGAAAAAATCGCAGTGACTGGATCTCTACCCTATAACACAACCCTCCTTCCCGCCAAAACCCAGAAAATATCAACAACACAAATCATTTCGAAAATATTTGAAATATAAATATTTGAAAAATAAAATATTTTTTTTAAAAAATTGAAAAATACCCAGGAAAATATGTTTATGACATTGGGGATAGAGAAGAATTTCTTAAGGCAGATAATACATGCCAGAAAGATGATAAAGAAAATGAAGAACTGGGGCTTCCCTGGTGGCACAGTGGTTGAGAATCTGCCTGCCAATGCAGGGGACACGGGTTCGATCCCTGGTCTGGGAAGATCCCACATGCGCCCGTGAGCCACAATTACTGAGCCTGCGCGTCTGGAGCCTGTGCTCCGCAACAAGAGAGGCCGCGATAGTGAGAGGCCCGTGCACTGCGATGAAGAGTGGCCCCCACTTGCCGCAACTAGAGAAAGCCCTCACACAGAAACGAAGACCCAACACAGCCATAAATAAATAAAAAAAAAAAAAAAAAAAAAAAGTCTGGCTTTATTAAAAAAAAAAGAAAGTGAAGAACTACAATTCATTAAAAGATATCATAGAGTGAAAAGACAAACCACAAATGAGAGAAGAGAGCTGCCATTCAAATAATTAAAAAAGGAGTCAGCAGAAGATATTTTAAAACTCTCAAAAATCAACAAGAAAAATGCAATCAATAGGAAAATGGACAAAATTTGTAAAGGAATTTCACAGATGAAGAAATTGTATAACTAATACACATACAAAGTTATTTTCCCCTACTGGTAATTAGAGAAAGTGAAATTAAATTCCCAGTGAGATATCATTTTATACCTATCAGACTGGCAAAATCTAAAGGACTGAAAACATCAAATGTGGTAAACAAAGTTGGTGACAGATCAGTAGTCATTTAGGAAAATGGTTTGGTTTAGGTAGTCAAATTAAAGATGTGTTTTTCTTATGACCCAGTTGTTTGCTACTGGCATTTATTCTAGAGGAACTCTTATGCTCCAGGACAGATGAAAATAATATTTATAGCAGTGTTGTTTATAAACAAAAAATGGGATAACTCAGTTGTTCATCAACAGGAGAATAGATAAATTGTACCATATTCACATAGTGGGTGATAGTATAGCAGCAAAAATAAATGAATGTGGCTACGCTCACTGAAAAGACAAATCCAAGAAACATAATGCTGAGTGAAAAAGCAAATATAGAATACATACATTGTTACCCCTGCAAAAGTTCAAAGACAAGCAAAATTAAATAACACTGATTAAGTATACATATGTATACTTACTTGTGCAAAGAAATGATAAATACAAAATTCGGGGGAGGCAGGAAGCAAAGAAGAAGTACAGACGGTGCTTCAGTAATACTGGTAATTGAGTCTGGTTTGTGATTAAAATCCTATGTGTGGCTTTTCAGGCCTGACCATAGGCAATTATGGAGGCTTTACCTGGTAGGCATCACAGAAGAAAGCTGCCCTCCCCACACCAGATTTGGTGTAAAGCCAGTGCATTACAATCTCTGAAGGAGCTGCAATCAAGGTCTCAGGCCCCTGGCCTGTGATGCTCTTTCATATATTTACGGTCCTCAGCACCTGCATTCCTGGGTCCTTTATCTGAGGGCTTGGGCAGAGGGCTTCTGGATCTCTGCTGAGCCCTCTTTAGAGGGGTATTAGGGAGAAACCTTAAAGATACTTTTCCCCACTCTGAATTAGTACCCAGTACTTTTCCACTCCTAGTCTTCCCTTCTTCCCCCTGCCAAAAATAAAACCCCAACACACACACATATACACCCCTCAGGGCCCATGAAAGTGCCAAGGCCTTTTGTTCAGGGCCTCCTCAACAGTAAGATTACCCCCACATCTGTCCTGGTCGACCTGACCCTGGACCAGTGCACTGTTCCATGGGGGAAAATAGAATATTGGGGGTGGGGGGGGGTTTGGCATTTCCTCCGGTTTTACACTCTTGTTTACACCACTGTACCAAGTGATTAAAGGCTTAACTCTTTCAGTTTTGGCTGAGCCTTGCTTAGCATAGCTGAGCTCTTGATAGTAATATATTGCTTAAGTTAGGTTGTATAATAAAGCTACTTTGAACCTCCTCCATAAAAACTTATAAAAAGTTGAAGTTCTGTGGAACTTCTATGGGGAGGACAAATAAGATTAAATCACAAAGAAGCAAATATTTAATTTATAGCTTCAGTACCCCAGAGTACAAAAAGACAAAGGATACTGAGGGGTTATCAGAAGAGTGACTCATTCTTTTTAAAATGTGGGTATAGGGTAGAAGGTAGGATACAAAGGAATCTTTTAAAGCACATAATTCATACAATAAATTTTCTCTTCTTTGGTATGAAATCCTTTAAGTAAGACTGAATTTCACATTATATTTTGGGCTAAATGTAATATATTTTAAAATGTATCTATACCAAATCTATGGACAATGGGTTTCTATAGTTACTTACCATTTTATAAAACAGTATGTACTTATAAAATGTCTTTAAACTAAGTTTCTTCATTCAAACTACTGTATAAAGTTATATTTGTCCTTAAACTACTTTCTTCAAACTTTGAGGATTTTGTAATTCAATTTATCTTTTGCCTCAACCATACAAGGCTCTGTTTTTACCTCCTTTTGGTTTACATCATTGCTGTACTGATCTTATTGGTCTTCTTATGTAGAAGTCCCTCTGGTTCCCTGAAGATCAGAGTTCCCCATATCTGAGCTTCTCCAACCAGACCCCCCAAAAACATCATAAGGGTAAATACACAAACTGTTCTGACAGACCATGGTTTTATAAAAGATGAAATTATATTTTATGTTTATACTGTCTGATCATCATTACACATAACAAATTCTCAAAGGTGAAAAAGGTATTAGAGATTGCCTTGCCCTAATTTGATAAATCCTTATATCTATATAGTACAATTAGTTATAATTTAGAATGTGCTTTCACATCAGCTCATTTGATCCTTGTAACTATATTAATTAGGAATATATAATTATTACCATCTTACAGATCAGAAACAAACAAAAGAAGAGGTTTCTATGATATCCCTGAGGTCATACATTTAGTTAGACATGAACTCAGAAATAAGTATTCCTTGTCCTCTGTACAAGCATGAGACACTCTATACTAAAGCACGGACACTTTCTACCTGTCCTAAACTTGTGGGACAACTTGTAAAATATTAAAATAAAATAGTATGAAAGTGAAACACTTCCAAACTCATTCTATGAGGCCACCAACATCCTAATACCAAAATCAGACAAAGATACCAGAAAAAAAAGAAAATTACAGGTCAACATCATTGATGAACACAGATGCAAAAATCCTCAACAAAATACTAGCAAACTGCCTCCAACAATACATTAAGAGCCAGAGCAATCCTGAGAAAGAAAAATGGAGCTGGAAGAGTCAGACTCCCTGACTTCAGCCTGTACTACAAAACTACAGTAATCAAAACAGCATGGTACTGGCAAAAATACATAAATATAGATCAATGGAACAGGATAGAAAGCCCAGAAATAAACCCACCCACTTATGGTCAATTAATCTATGATAAAGTGGGCAACAACATACAATAGAGAAAAGACAGTCTCTTCAGTAAGTGGTGCTGGGAAAACTGGACAGCTACATGTAAAAGAATGAAATTAGAACATTCTCTAACACCATATACAAAAATAAACTCAAAATGTATTAAAGACCTAAATGTAAGGCCAGATACTATAAAAGTCCCAGAGGAAAACATAGGCAGAACACTCTTTAACATAAACCACAGCAATATTTTTGGGGGACCCATCTCCTAGAGTAATGGAAATAAAAGCAAAAATAAACAAATGGGACCTAATTAAACTCAAAAGCTTTTGCACAGCAAAAAAGACCACAAACAAAACAGAAAGGCAGCCTATGGAACAGGAGAAAATATTTGCAAATGATGTGACCAACAAGGGATTAATTTCCAAAATATACACACAGCTCAATATAAAAAAAACCCAACCCAATCAAAAAATGGGCTGAAGACCTAAACAGACAGTTCTACAAAGAAGACATACAGATGGCTAATAGGCACGTAAAAAATGTTCAACATGGCTAATTATTAGAGAAATGCAAAGCAAAACTACAATGAGGTACCACCTCAAATCAAAAAATCTACAAATAATGCTGGAGAGGGTGTGGAGAAAAGAACTCTCCTACACTGTTGGTGGTAATGTAAATTAGTACAGTCACTATAGAGAATGGAGTATGGAGGTTCCTTAAAAAACTAAAAATAGAGTTACCATATGATCCTGTAATCCCACTCTTGGTCATATATCTGGAACAAACTCTAATTCAAAAAGATACATGCACCCCTATGTTCATAGCAGCACTATTTACAATAGCCAAGACATGGGAACAACCTAAATGTCCACTGACAGATGAATGGATAAAGATGTGGGGTGTGTGTGTGTGTGTGTGTCTATATATCTATATCTATGAATGATGGAATATTATCCAACCATAAAAAAGAATGAACTAATGGCATTTGCAGCAGCATGGATGAACCTAGAGATTATCATAGTAAGTGAAGTGTAAGACAGACAAAGACAAATATCATATGGTATCACTTATATGTGGAATCTTAAAAAAAAAAAGATACAAATGAACTTATTTACAAGACAGAAATAGACCCATGACATAGAAAACAAACTTATGGTTACCAAAGGGGAAAGGGTCAGAGAAGGGATAAATTAAGAGTTTGGGATTAACATACACATACTACTATACATAAAATAGATAACGAACAAGGACCTACTGTATAGCACAGGAAACTAGACTTAATATCTTGTAATAACCTATAAGGGAAAAGAATCTGAAAAGGAATATATATATATATATATGTGTATATACATACATATTTAAAACTGAATTGCTCTTCTGTACACCTGAAATTAACATGACATGGTAAATCAACTATACTTCAATAAAAGAGCAATAATTTATTAAAATAAAACAGATTAGAACCAATAAAATGAAATGAACTTAAATTATGATAATGAGTTGTCCAAAACCTTTATAAGGAATACCAATGTTTTTGTCAAATATAGCTTTTGTCAAATCTGTTACTTTTGAGTTCATTATCTACATATTAAACATTACTGACATCAAGGCAAAGTAAATTTAATCATGAGTTTTTCTCAGATTTTGCTCTTACTGTATAGTCTCCATTTTTTTCATATGTACACCTGTAGCTTTCAGTAAAAGGATACTTAGCAAAATCCTTACTTAACATTGATGAGTAAAGAAATATTTTTCTACTAATATATCTAAGGCAGAAAGAAAACAGCTTTAAAGAAGTCCTTACCTCCAAAAAGATGGAATGCTTTTTTGCGGCTTGGTAGAGGCCACTTTGCAGAGCTGGATTTCTGAAAGCTTTGTTTTCTTTTCAAATATTCTTTAGTAAAGAATGTTTTTGTGGCATTGTTCAGTTCTAGAGTAAAGCAAAAGAAAATAGTATTTTTAAACATTAATTTGAGTAAAATGGCAAGAACCTGAAAAATGGTTGTTGTAGTATTTTGATAATAAATTCAGATCTCTTTAAGACAGTGAAGACAAAAGTAGAGTCAACTTTTTTTTTAAACCCAAGCAAACCTAACTCCTCTGAATTTGACGCAACTCTGATATGCCTACACATGGAACACACACCTACTGAGCAGCTCCTATGTCAGATACTACACCAGATATGCAGAACACAGTGATGAATGAGACATAGCCCTGCCCTCAAGAAGACTGCAGTCTAAAAGATGGAAATAAACAGGCAGACCAGGAAAAGGGGGGAAATGTGTTATGGGTGTAGCAATAGAATAACTAGAGTGTAACCATGGCTCAGGAGTGATAATGAAAAGGAAAAATCCTTAGAACTTTTTATGTCATAGTCTCTTTATTTCATTCCATATGTGATGGGTTGACAATTTAGATGCTAACGCTGCTGATATGAATAAGTTTAAAAGATGTAGAGATAAATTCTCAAACTTTCAGAAACATGAATGAGTTAAAGAGAGAAGGAAAATATTCATTTGAAATAAATGAATACCAATCAAAGATCACATGTGATGACATTCACTTTATTTTTAAAATTTTATTTATTTATTTATTTATTTAGGCTGTGCCGGGTCTTAGCTGCACCACGCAGGATCTTTTTTTTTTTTTTTTTTTTTTTGCGGTACGCAGGCCTCTCACTGTTGTGGCCTCTCCCGTTGCGGAGCACAGGCTCCGGACGTGCAGGCTCAGCGGCCATGGCTCACGGGCCCAGCCACTCCGCGGCACGTGGGATCTTTCCGGACCGGGGCACGAACCTGTGTCCCCTGCATCGGCAGGTGGACTCTTAACCACTGTGCCACCAGGGAAGCCCCACCCAGGATCTTTTAGTTGAGGCATGCGGGCTCTTAGTTGTGGTCCAGTGGGTAAGACTCTGCGCTCCCAATGCAGGGGTTTGCTCTCTGGTGGGGGAACTAGATCCCACACACATTCACTTTAAGAGTCTCTGGATACGAGCCAGGGAAAAGCAAGGCATGATCCGAGTTGAACTGTTCGATGGAGAAGTTCTTCTCAGGGAGGCCAGTGTAGAGCTGGTTACTAACTGAGAAATAAAGTAGTCTTTCCATCAGTGATGCCCTCTTACTTTCATCCCACAATTATTCCTGTACTATCTTCTCTGTTTCCATTCTTCAGGCTTTGAGCTTCTGCTCAAACCAGTTACATCAAATTATCTCTATTTTTCCTAATTACTCTCCAGGATTGATTCTTTCCTTAAGCAATTCACAGGGAAAACATTCTCAGAGTTTACATTTAACAGCAAAAGAAGCAATGTAAAAAACAGACCACTCCAAGCAAGGGAGGTTAAGTATTAAACCGGCAACTCCCTTCCCCATTCTACACCCAAGGGCCAGTAATTAAAGCACACAAGATAGAGAAAAAGTAATTTCATAGTCTGTGTACTCATCGTGTATGTTGGAGGTTGTTATGGCTAGTGAATGTTTTATCCTTCATATGTTTAATAGTTAAATCACTTCAGATTGGATATTCTCGCAGTGTTTTCTGCAGCAGTGCACAGGTGTTTTATCAATGTCCACTCTGCCCACTGCCTGTGAACAGCCCCTTAGTGTAAGATGGTCATGGCACTACTACCTGGTTAAAAGGACTCATCAGTGTCATTCATACTGATGAAGAGAATGGAAGAGATTATCAAATGACTTATAACATATTCACTTATAGTAACAATTCTTGCAGGGCTTATCCTTAAGCAGTGATGACTGTAATTCAGGGTATTTTCTGAGAAATTAAAAATCCTATACGTGGTATTGTGTTAACAATTAACTCTAGGGCAAATTGACTCACAACTTCCTAAATGCCTTTAAAAGTAAGACCAGTGTGGTGGGTAAATGATTTCATGTGGGAGATAATATAAACCAAGGTGAAGAGTTTGAAACTCAAGAATTCTTATTCTCCTCCTTTCTCTTTCTCCTCTCCACCTCCTCCTCCTTCTGGAGAGCTTGTAGCCATGCTCTAAAATGTTGATGCAATAACCAGAGGATGCCACTGCACTGCCCTCTCTTAAAATGAAAACTTGTTTGGAAGTGTAATTGATTTCAGTAAACCAGATCAAAAAGACATTCTTGTAAGAGTTGGCCAATAAGTGCAGTTTTGAAAGCTGGTCACAAATCTAACTTCTCTTAGAGGATACATGAGAGAGGTAAAAGTAATAATGATAACTGTGATATTTTTGTTTTCTAGCTTCAAGGAACTTATTACACAATGCACTTTTAACCTACATAACAAACCCATGTGATTAATGCACCAAAGAAAAAAAGGGTTCATAAAAATATTTATAATACCTACAAAAACTATGATCAGAGAAATTACTAAAATGTGCAAAATGAGATGGGAGATGTACCTACAACATTTTGTTGAACATAAATACATGTGTCCATAACATAATCTTATGAGATGTTGGAAGATTTTATTTATTACACTGATCTGAAAGGCCTCTGGAGAAAAGAGGACCTAGAAGCCCTTATCCCTCCATTTCTGGGGCAAATAAGAACTGGTTCTAATGCTTCTTAACTGTGGCACCTTTCGTAAGTTGTTGAACTTCTCTTTGTACTCACTTTCTACCCTATCTCTGGCAAACATTTATTTTGCAATAGCTATGTGCCTAGCACTTTACTGGTATAGCTATAAATATAGAAATTAATTAAATGTAATTCCTGTCTGCTGGGCATTGTACTAGATCACTGATTCCAAAATACATGTCTGGAGCCTGGCTATGCATCAAAATTGCTGAGGGCACTTGTTAAAAAGACAAATTCTAGGACCTTGCCCAGATATTACTGAAGCAGAATTGCTGTGGATGTGACCTAGGAGTCTGTGCTTTCTACAGGCTCCTTGGGTGATTCTGATGCACAGTCAAATTTGATAACCACTGGATGAAATGACCTTAAATCCTTTTCTGTTCTAAAATTACCTGAATTTATTTAAATAGGTTAAACCTTATATCACTCTGGTATAAACTGTACAAACCTTACCCAAGGATGTTGTTCTTTCTATAGAACAGTGTTGCTTCATTCTAGTGGCATTTGAACTTGGAACTCCAGGATATTGCAACAAAAAAAATATTCAGTACTACCTTTCTCAGAATTATTTGGAAGAAGCACTGAGAAAAATCTGAAGGCAGACCAAGATGTAGGGCTCGGAGTAAAAGGTGATAAAAACTACCTTTATCTCCTCCTTTGCCAACCCTACCTCTTAGGGAGTAGAGGCTTCTTAATACAATATACATTATAATGTATTAGATGTAATCAATATTTCATATCATTCAATATGCTAGAAAAAGACAAAACCCTGAATATCCTGGAAAGATTCTAAAGTCTACTCAAATGGTACATTTAGTTAAATGTGGTGGCAGTACCAGTGGAAACAGCAGCATCTTTGCATGACACTATCATAGAAATAGTAAATAAGTGTTAAGATAAGAGTTCCAGTCTTCTTGACTTGGCTGAATGCAGGAGTCAATCACCAACTACATAAAAACATAATTCACATTATTACAGTGTATATTACCATGAGTTTCACTGTATCGTACCATAAAGAATAAAATAAGAACAACCACATACACAGCACAATTTTGAACTACAGGCAGTACCAGTAGGGTAGTGTAACTCTGATTTCTGCCTTATGCTTCAATATGGGCAATTTTATATTTAAACAACTAACTATAATTAAGCAAATATTTGTTAGTAATAGTTTTAAGCATTCTGCTAAGTATAAGAGTTAAAACTGTGAAACAGGCATAGTACCTGCATTAAATCCTATCTAGTAAATAGGTAACCATTAAGTTATGAGGTAAGTGCCATGATAGGGTTAATTCAGGCCTTAGGGTCCTATTAACGAGGGGAATATAATAAGAGTATTATTATAAATACAGGGCACAGTCATTTAGATGGACCCAGTGGTATTATGTTCTAATTTAAAAGGCTAGGATATATGTGTCCACCCATCTCATTTAGATTATTAAAGGCCTTGTTTACCTACTTAAAATTATGTCTCATTATAATGAAAGCTTTTTTTCCCTACAATTCCCTTCTGAGTCCTATGTTGTTTGATACATAATATTTCATTTTTCACAAAGATGCAACTTGCAAAAAGATGATTTGACAAAAAGAAATTTGAAGCATGTTTTAATAAAAGTTAAAAAAAAAGACTACTTCTCCAAGAGTTTTGCATTATATATATAGAATAAGCCCTGATTTTAAGTGGAAATCCAACTTTCCTTCATTTCAACAGGCACTGGACATGCTTGTTCACAGGCATTATTTGGTTCCAGGAGATTAATTTACAATAAAGGACATTTGCAAGGAATAGACAAGATTGTGAATGAAGAGTCCCAATCAGTGGGCATTTGTATAAAAAGGGAGATTTCTAACAAAACAATCTTTACCAGCTGATGTTTAACCCTCATTTTTTAAACATAGCATTTAGTTTAAGTAATCTCTTGTGAGATGATCTTTAGAACTTTTAGATTAGTCTCATCTCACTCTTCTTCTTTAATATGTTGATGTATATGTTTATATATTTAATATGATGAAAAATAGTAATTTTTCAAGAATATACAATCTAAGATAGTTTTCTTTGTATTGTTTTACAGCAGCAGGAGTAAAATTGAGTGAGGATGCTGCTTCAAGGGGATTTGAGATCGTTCCCTTACACAGGAACAGAGAAGGGCTAATATATTGACATTTGAGCTCACTTTACTAGATATCAATGAAAATCTATAAACTATCTTAAAACTGTCTTCAGGGTTTCAAGGGCAATGCTTGATCTGCACCTCTGCAAGAGGGGCAAGAAAGTCTCACTTGTAAGGGACCCTAATTCTCCTAGTGAAACTCATTTTATACCCATGTGAGCACCCAGAAAGGTTCATCTATGAGGGGAACACTACCAGTTAGAGAAAACTAGAGTCTGCTATTGCAGCTTGCATTTAACAGAATATGACTACTTTGACTCAAAGAAATATGAGTAAGATAAGCCTCAGAACCAACTCTTCAGACCTGGCAGGTTCTCACCCTAGGGCGGCTGCAAGGTCTCCTAGTAACTGCATGTCCTATGTGATTTGGTGGCAAGAGGAACTCTGAATGTTGGGAAAGAGAGACCAACCAGGAGTATCTCATTAATACTTATGAATATTTATCTATGTATCCTCTGAATATAAATTTTAACCTGATTTTCTTACCCTTTCCTAGTGAACTGTTCAAAGTTAAAATCTAGTTAGGAAGTTCCATCTCCAACTAAATATGTAGCCTGATGACAGAGGCACATACAACAGGGACCAAACCAAACCAAAAACAAAAATTCTATATTTGACACTTTGTCAAAGTGGAGCTATGGATTTTACAATATACAAGTCATTACAGAATATAATTTATGCTTAATTGATGTTAATATTTAGGAGTTCCTATTTCATTAGGTAGATAAACTAGTTAAAATTTTATCCAGTTTAATGTAATAATTCCACTTAATATTTGGTACTGCAATATTTTATACCCATCATTTTTATACCTGAATAGGAAAAGAGTTGTTACAAATACTTTAACCCTTTGGCCCAGGAGAAATCTGCTAGTACTATAAGACCTTCTTAGGTTAGAGAATTTATCCAAGCTTTCATCTCAGCCACCTTGTGTTTAAGTCGTGCTTATTGATGTCCTTTAAGACTCTGGAGCATTAAGAATTATTTCAGTAACTGTTTCATTACCCAAGAATAACTAGTTTACCCTCTGTTAGAGGAATAATAAGGCCAAGAGGAGATCTACTAAATTAAGCCCAATTCAACAATAACCTTTATTGTGCTCTTAGTATGATAAAGACAAAATGCTAAGTACTTTGTACTGTTATGATGTATACTGTTATTATTTTGTATTTAAAGTTACACTTCAAGATTTAGAAAAAGGCTTTTGAAAGCCTATGGATAGGGATATACTAGTGGATCTTCAAACCAGATAGTTAGTGGGAAGCAGCCACATAGCACAGGGAGATCAGCTTGGTGCTTTGTGACCACCTAGAGGGGTGGGATAGGGAGGGTGGGAGGGAGGGAGATGCAAGAGGGAGGGGATATGGGGATATAAGTATATGTATAGCTGATTCAATTTGTTATAAAGCAGAAATTAACACACCATTGTAAAGCAATTATACTCCAATAAAGATGTTAAAAAAAAAAAGTTATCACAGCATCCATTCTTGGCTTCAAAGAATCCATGATTCCCTGTCTTCTGTATGAAAAGAAACAGGACTCCATCCTCCCTGCCCACAATCATATTTAATGCTGCACTTCGGTTTACTTATTTATTTTTAAAAACTGTCAAAGTAACCCATGCCCATGGTTTGAAAAGATCCAAATGATGTTAAAAGGCTTAAAAAACCAAAACCCAAACCAAAACAACAATGAAGATCTATTCCACTCCTTCTATATCTAGCTCCACTCACAATCCCCAGGGACTGTTTTAAATATTCCTGTTTTCAAGCTTTTTTCTGGAGATTAACCTCCATTAACCTCCTGCAAGGCAGGAGATTTTCAACACTTGGTTTGCAAACCACTAGCCATATGTGAAAGGATTTAGGATGAAATTGAATGAAAAATTTAAAAATTTTCATAGTTACCTATTTATTTTAATGTATATTAGAATAAATGTACAAACTAGAACATCAAATACATAAATTCACAAATAAATTGTTAAGGATGAGGCTAAAATAAGTATTTTTTTTAAAAACGTGTGTTGATATGAAGAAAATCCTTAAGTAAAAAAGTAATTCTGGTGGTATGTGGATATAGTAAAAATTGTAAAGGTGGTAGGAAAATGAGAGAAATTTGAGAAACACTGCTCTAATCATTATGCTTATTTTTCTATTTCTTTTTTATAATAAAATATATTTTTTCCATATATTAATGCACAAGAGTGACTACACTAAAAGACATCATGAAATAGATACTCCTACTGATAAAGAATGAGTTTGTACATATATACAATGGAATACTACTCAGCCATAAAAAAGAACAAAATAATGCCATTTGCACCAACATGGATGCAACTAGAGATTATCATACTAAGTGAAGTAAGTCAGAAGGAGAAAGACAAATACATATGATATCACTTATATATGCAATCTAAAATATGGTACAAATGAACCTATCTGCAAAACAGAAAGACTCACAGAAATAGAGAACAGACTTGCAGCTGCCAAGGGGGAGGGGGGTGGAGGAGGGAAGGACTGGGACTTGGGATTAGCAGATATAAACTATTATATATAGGATGGATAAACAACAAGGTCCTAGTATATAGCATAGGGAATTATATTCAATATCCTCTGATAAACCCATAATGGAAAAGAATATAAAGAAAAAAAGAATGTGTATAACTGAGTCACTTTGCTGTACAGCAGAGACTGGCACAGCATTGTAAATCCACTATACCTCAATAAAAAAAATATGAACAAGTTTGGATTTTGGAGGCAGTGATGATTCTGTACAAGATGAACAGAAAAATGAAAAAATGAAAAATTTCATGGATGAACGCAAGAACAAAACCACTATTAGCATAAGAATTAACAGACCAGATTTTTTGGTATAGAATAAGAGAAAGTATGAAATGCTGTTAATGGCAATAGGGACAATAGAACAAGACCAATTACAGGTTGTCACAGTGGATAAAAAGAGGAAGTGTGATGTTCTTTTGGATGAGCTGTATGTCCTGGATAAAGCCCAGCAGGACATCTAAAAGTTAGACAGAATACAGGATAATTCGTCACTGTGTGGGACTGGCCCAAACACTGCAGGATATCTGTCATCCCTACCCCTGCTCACTAGATGCCAGTAGCATCCTCATATTATTGTGACAGCCAAAATATCCCTGGTGAAAAATATCATAAGCCTGCTTTATGCTTAAAATCCTAGATTAGGTTAAATGTCATTTCTTTACTTACTTAGGGACTTCTACACACAAGGTGAGGACTTAGCCATTTTCTTTTCCTTTTTTTCCAATGGAGTTCACCAGCACTTCTGCTTATCAGCATCTAGTTCTACCATGTAAAGGCACAAGAGTAGTGGCATGGGGTGGGTGGTCAAAAAAGGAGACAGAAGTTGAATGGAGGAAAATAGTGGAACAAGGGTAGAAATCCTCCTTGCTGAGGTGTGGGTACATCTGAATGAGGTGAGAGCAGTGAGTGACTTCACAATTAGAGTTAAGTTGTACTGACCCTGTGGCTCCCTATGCAGTACCTGAGACACTTGTATCTTCCACATGAGCATGGGCTGGGATCCCTGAAAAACGAACACTGAGTCTATCGTAGGACTGCCCATACCAGTGTTCTTCAGAGTCAGTCCACAATAGGGGCAGTGACATGCTTGGTTTGAAGGCTTCAGTCATAAAGTCAATTCAAGAAAATATGATGCCTTCCTTCACAACGAAACCATAATCTCCTTGGCTGAGGGATTCCTCCTCCCTCACTTGGATGACCCTCTCTCCATTTAATGCTCGTAAGACATAGCCTTTTTCCTTCCTCAGCCTGCTGATGAAGGTGGCCTGCAGATCCTGTTATACAGCATGTAGCACCTCTCTGAACAGACCTACTGTTGGGGTGCTGATGTGGGTTTTCCTTGTCTGAAAGAATGAGGCTGTCAGTCAATGAATAAGAAGGGTCTTCCCTATCCAGAGGTCTTTCTCCTCAGCTCTGCCCATCCTGGATTCTTTTTCATCTCCACAGACAAAAGAACTCTAGTTAACACAAGAACTTTTCCCAATCTCACAAGCAGGCTTAGAGTCTTCCATGTGCAAAACTTATTCTGCTGTTTTCCAAAGTGACTTTGCTATTTTATACTCCAACCAGCAATATATGAGTTCCAATTTCTCCATATCCTTGTCAACACTTGTTGTTGTCTATCTTTTTAACTATAGCCATCCTAGTTACTGTGAAGTGATATCTCATTATAGTTTGGATTTGCAACTAATGACTAATGATATTGAGCATTTTTTTCATGCTTATTGGCCATCTTTATATCTTCTTTGGAGAACTGTCTATTCAAACTCTTTGTCCATTTTAAAATAGGGTTATTTGTTTTTTAATTCTTGAGTTGTAACAGTTCTTTATATATTCTAGATACTAGATCCTTGTCACATATATGACTTACAAATATTTGCATTTATCCTGTGGTTATCTTTTCACTTTCTTGATAATATCCCTTTAAGCAGAGAAGTTTTCAACTTTGATGAAGTCTGATTTATCTATTTCTTTTTTGGCTGTTTGTGCTTTAGGTGTCATATCTAAGAAACCATAGCCTAATACAATTTCAAAAAATATTTACACCTATGTTGTCTTCTAAGAGTTTTATATTTTTATCTCTTACATTTAGGTCTTTGTTCCATTTTAAGTTAATTTGTGTATATGTGTGTGTGTGTGTGTGTGTGTGTGTGTTCATAGTGTGAGGGAGGGTTCCAAATTCATGCCTTTGCATCTGAATTTCTAAATGTGACAGGCTCTCTATGTTCTTACTGAGTATAGTGGTAGACTTCAGTAGAATTTTTAAAAAATAAATGTTTTTCTATTTGCTGTACATCCTTAGGACAATTTCCATAGACTTAAATGAAATAAAAATCATTTCACCAGTTAAACAGTTGTTTTGCTGGGGTGAGGATCCATGAAGCTTCTCACGTTACCATTCCAGAAATCTTCTTCACTATTTTTTAATTTATCAACTTTAAATAATATTGACTTCCTTCTAGGAGGATTTGGGTCTTTTGCAATATCTTCTTCCCTTCTCACCTCTCAAATTTTTGTGAATAATATCATTTTTAGTTTCTATATTGTCTACCTTCATTATTAGTATGCTTTCATCAGTTAGGATGCTCTTGGTGTACACTAATAGAAAATTTATTCAAATTGCCTTAATTAATAAATTTAATATTTCATGTAATAGAAAATTCAAAGGTAGGATAGGCTTCAAACCTGGCTGACTTGGTGGTTAAACAATGTCATCAAGACCCCTTGTTCATTTCTTTCTTTAGTTTTACTATCCAAAATAAAGACTTTATACTCAGCTGGTTCCCCACTTGCTCATAAGATGGCTGCCAGTAATTATCCCTATTACACACCTTCTTGTTTATGTCCAGTGGGGAAGAAACTAGCTTTTCCATCTCATGTCTTAAGAGTAAAGGCAAATTTTAGTCTCACCTCATCACTCAGAACTGAAACACATGCCCATTTATGAACCTATCACTGGCAAAAGGAATAGATTACCAAAAAGCCAAAGATGGGTTCATCTACCCAGAAGCCACCTGACCTATGCTGAGGGAGTTAAATACTGGAATAAAACTCAGGGTATGTTACGAAGAAAGATGTAATGGATATAAATTAGCAACCAATAGTGTCTACTACCTATTTTTTTGTATGTTTTTGTGTTAACTTTTTTTTTCCATATTTGCTAGTTTTATTTAACTTTTTTTTTAAACATCTTTATTGGAGTATAATTGCTTTACAATGGTGTGTTAGTTTCTGCTTGATAACAAAGTGCATCAGCTATACATATATCCCCATATCTCCTCCCTCTTGCGTCTCCCTCCCACCCTCCCTATCCCACCCCTCTAGGTGGTCACAAAGCACCGAGCTGATCTCCCATGCTATGCAGCTGCTTCCCACTAGCTATCTATTTTACATTTGGTAGTATATATATGTCCATGCCACTCTGTTAACTTTTGACAGTATTATCTTGACCTCCACTAACGAATGATATTAATGCCTTCTACCCTGTCTTCTATATATGCTCTCCCACTTCAAATTCTCAACTTCTAGTGTATCAAGTACTTTATCAAGATCACAACTAACAGTGTTAAGAAATTTAAGCAAAATCGCATGAAATACTGAATGTTATATTGAGAGTGGTTTAAATCATTATTTTCCTAAGCACACTCTATGGAATAAATCTGGAAGGAATTTCATCATAACTCTACCCACTGAACTACTCTAAATTACAACTAACCCCTTATTCATTTGCCAAATATCTTCAGTTCCTTTAGAAAATGACAACCTTCCCACTCTAATCTTTGAAAATAACTGTCCCCTGGTTTGTACACAATTGGAATGGTGACATTAGGTAGCTGAGATGATTAATTCACTCTCAGGGTTCAGTAAAGTTAACAGAATAGTGTAAGATTGGAAACTGACTTTCTCCCAAAATATCAACAAAAGCAGCTGAAACCAGAAAAGGAAAAAAATCCCATTTACAATTGCAGCAACAAAAAAATACAGGCATAGGGCTTCCCTGGTGGCGCAGTGGTTGAGAGTCCGCCTGCCGATGCAGGGTACACGGGTTCCTGCCCTGGTCCGGGAGGATCCCACATGCTGCGGAGCGGCTGGGCCCGCGTCCGGAGCCTGTGCTCCGCAACGGGAGAGGCCACAACAGTGAGAGGCCCGCGTACAGCAAAAAGAAAAAAAAATACAGGCATAAAGCTAATAAGAATTTTCCTGTGCCATTTGAAAGGAAATTACAGAAATGTTATTGAGAGGCAATATGCTTTCAATATTATAACAATGTTATAATATTATAACAATGTTATAAAAATGTCAATTAAAAATGTGAATTATTCCCCAAACAACTTATAAAATTAATTCACTTGTGAGTTATTAAAACATAAAGCTAAAATAATTATAAGACTGAAGTAATGGTATAGGACAAGATAGAAATATGAATGGAAAAGAACAGCTGCCAAAAAACACAGAAACATTTTAGTAATTATCTTCATTACCTAAAAAAGGCAGTTCAATCAGCATAGAAAAAAAATGAATTGTTCAATAAATGTTAGTGGGATAAATGCTTACAGACACAGAATAAAGGACTATATATTTTTTTAAATTATGACTTAAGCTGTTTATTCTTTCTAAATTAGTATAAAACTATTTTGCAAGATTTATTATTATTTTTTGTTTGTGGTTTTCTTGTTTTGCTTTTGAAAGGTACTATATTTTTAACCAAACTGCACACCATAATAAATGGACTGGAATTAAGAGTAGGGAAATGAGGACAAAATGAAATCCAAAATAAATATAGGTAAAGAGACTATTTACATACAGTAAGTCCCCTACATATGTACCTTCAAGTTGCGAACTTTCAAATATGCGATCGTGTGTTCACATGTCCAATCACATAAGTTAGTTCACATGTATGGCGTATGTTATCATATGTGTGCATCCTCTACAAGTGGTTGTACTTTTGTGTACTTTACTGGACAGAACTGTATAGAGTGCAGTAGTACAGTATCTTTATTTCAAGCTCAGGATGTCTGGAAGCAAGCATAAAAGCAGCGGTGATGTAGCTGGTACTACTGTACTTTTCAAGGTACTGTACTGTAAGATTAAAAATGTTCTATTTTTGTGTTTGTTTGTTTTTTATGTATTATTTGTGTGAAAAGTATTATAAGCCTATTACAGTACAGTACTATATAGCTGATTGTGTTAGTTGGGTACCTAGGCTAACTTTGTTGGACTTAACAAACAAATTGGACTTACGAATGTGCTCTCAGAACACAACTCATTCATATGTAGGGGATTTACTGTAATTCTGTAGTGGATAAGGCCTTTTAATACCTAACTTTGAAATTAGAAATAATAAAGGCAAAGGTTGCTACATAAGACTACATAAAATATAGAAGTTCTGCACATTCATAAGATATAATAAACATAATTCAAGTACATATGACAAAATAGGAAAGCGATTTGCCACATATGACAAAAGCTGACATTACTGAAAAAAAAAAATCCTCTTGCAGTAAACAAGAAAACGATGAACAGACCAAAAGAAAAATCAGCAAAGGGCATGGTAAGGGATTTAAAAGGAAAAAAAAGGATAGTCCAGAGTGTTGAGAAAATAAGCCCATTATATTGCTGCTTGCAATAATTTTGAAGCATAATTTTGTAACATATACATAGCCTTAAAACACGTACAAGACTTTAACTACCAATTCTACTCCTGGAAATCCATTACAAGGAAATGCTCGGAGATGTGTGCAAATATTTATCCATATATATCAGCAAAAAAATGAATGATAAACAACTAAACTAAATAGTAGATAGCTTAAGTAGATAATGATATAATCACAAGAATTTAAAGTAAACAAGGGACTTCCCTGGTGGTCCAGTGGGTAAGACTCTGCGCTCCCAATGCAGGGGGCCCGGGTTCAATCCCTGGTTGGGGAACTAGAGAGCACATGCATGCTGCAACTACGAGTTCGCATGCTGCAACTAAAGATCTTGCTGCTGCAACTAAGACCCAGCTCAGACAAAATAAATTAAATAAATAAATAAATATTTTTTAAAAAGTAAAACAAAAGCAGGTCAAAAGCCTTATGTTCAAAATGAACATTTTACAAAAAAAAATGATTAAGTATATGGATATAAAATATTCTGGAAGAATACTCGATAAATGATGTGATCTTTAAATGGTAGGACTATGGAGGATTTTGAGCTTATAATTTTATTTGTATACTCTGATTTTTCTATAATGAAACTGTATTACTTATATAATTTTAGAAGTTATTTTTATAGGAAAACCAGACTATATATATATATATATATATATTTTTTTTTTTTTTTTGGCTACTGGCAATGTTGCTTTCCCTAATCTATACTCTGATATGCCTTCAGCTCTTATCAAAGAATACCATAAGATACCATGTTAGAACAGCTGATATGGCATTTGCTCTGAGGATGTTTTTGAGGACACTGCCTATTCCATCTCTCACTATGCCTAGAAATCACATTAAAAAATTTCTTTTAAAGTGCTGGAAAAAACTTCTCTTGCCCTTAGGAGTTGGTATGTTTCTTTCCATCGATCATGAGAATCATTTAATTGTATGCTTATTTTATTTTTTCTTAGGCAGCCAGAATATTAAAACGAAATACTTCATTCAGTACTTCCCTTGCCTTGCTACTTCATTGCATATATATTTTAAAACATGTCAAATCTTTTTGAGGTAGGTATAAATAACTAAGTAGTATATTCCCATTATTATTACCAGCTTCTAAATGACAGTACGCAACCAAATTTAGTCTCTATTGGAATAAATATTCCCAATATGATTTATTATATAGAAGAACCAACTTTGGAAATAAAGGAAAATATGACATTGTTGCTTTGATAAATGAACCAAGAGAGAGTCAAGTCATTATTGTTTTAAGACATTAAGGAAAGCAATTTTAAAATCCCTGTCAACATTAAACTGGATCGTGGAAGGCAGGGACATCTGTCTAAATCACTATGTACATTGCCTAGATGCTTCCCTTCAAAACAGGCTTTCAGTAAATGTTTTCTTGCATAGATGGTCAGAGATAACACTGAGAAAGAGATGTTACTCTTCACATTTCATTCATTCCAAAGCACCTAGCAAGGGATCTAGTACTAGAAAAGAACCCCTATTTTTCCCGCTTCAATGTAAGCCAGAGAAGAAGAACTTCCAGTAAGCTTCTGTCCTCCCATGGAATTGCTTCCTTCCCTCTCTCCACTCCTTACTTGCTCTTCCCCATGAAAGGAAGAGTGATCTGCCAGTGTGACAGATGACAGCCTGCAGTCCCTGACCATGTTTCTGTATTGGGTAGAGTCAACTGTGCTTGGCATGTCCTTTTGTCTCCAGGTCTGTCTGTGCTCAGTGCAGTGATTTTGTGCTCCAAACTATATGCACTAGGCAAAGATCAGAGAGGCAAAGCTATATTTTCTCTTCACTGTTTGATTACTGAGCCTGTAAGCCAGGTTTGCAAGTCTTCATGCAGCTGGTTGGGTTAAGGCATGCAAAGCTTATTTTTATAAACTGATTCTTCCTTGCAGATGGGTCCTTGGATTTTCTTTTGCGGAAGAAAAATGTGCCATGTGTTTTCTACAGTTTTACTATTAATAAAGTACATACTTTGATCCTCATTTGGTTTCTCTATGGTTGAGGCGAGAATGTGGATATAGAAATTTCCTCCCCTAAGGTTTAGCACACAGTAGTGCACTCAATAAATATCAGGTCTGCTTACTTCTATCATTCTTCCCTTTCACCTTAGCAGGTTTCTATGTTCCACATTCATTCGTTTTTCCTTTCTTCACTAGTATGTTTTAAATATTGTGTTATATTCCATCTTTACATGATAATTAGGTAAACAAATCCTTGTTCCAATTTTTCTATCTTCTATTTCAAGAAGAAAGGCCTTAAGAACAACAAGAAGGTTGAGAAGAGTTGGAGTCTGGAGAAAAGGCCTAATAGTTATCCTCAGATATTTACAGATTTATTCTCTGAGACTTCAGAGGAAAAAGCATGGGCCAAAGAATGAGGAGTAGTGGAAGGCAGATTTGAGGAATACATAATCAACAGGGCTGCTTCAAATTTTTATGGAATGTCCTTGACACTGGAGATGTTCAAGTACATGCTGAACAATAACTAGTTAGGATGCTTTAGAAAAGATCTCAACGTTGAATAGAGGACTAGAGATGAGAAACTATTCTCATCTATGATTCTATGATCTTAACAAGTTCTAATGAGTTGGGCAAGCACTGTTTTATAAACTAGAGAGTAACAAATTATGCTGTATATGATTTTCAATAACTTTCTCATGATAATTCATACAGTACTTTTAGAACTGGAACAAAGAGGTAGTCAAAATAGTCAGGTAATTGTGTCAATGAAAGACAACAGTTACCTGTCTGGAAAAAGACTCTGGAAATAATTGTCCGACACAATGGGCAGGGAGTGCTTGCGGGATTGTCTTTGGCAAGAGTCCGTAAGCAGGGCTCACAGAAGATGTGGTGGCAAGGGTAACACATGTAGGGGTTGAAATAAACATCCAGACACACTGCACAGATGTAGCTCTCCTTTTCTTCTGCATATTCATTGTCATCATCTGTACTCATCTCATTATCCAAAGTCTGCAAAACATAAGCAAAAACGATTTTTCTTAGTTCAGTATGACATTGGTTTCCTTGAGAAATTGAGACACTGATTTTATATTTTCTTAAAATGAATGAAAATATTTATGAGAAACAGGTAATATCTGTTTCTGTTCATAATCAAAGTGACAGAAATGCTACCTCGCAAAGTGGGAAGAAACTGGAAACATACATGAAAAACCCATAAGTCTTAATTATTCATTTTAGTATTTTTATATAATGCTAAATGTTAAAATATAGTACCTGAACACATTAAGTATACCTGTATCTCTATTTAACCAGCACTACTTAAGTAAGTGTTAGGTCCTAGGATGACAGGTTCCCCCTACCTATTCCACTCCCACCACAGCAAATAAGCTGACTGTCGCAAGATTATATAGCCTTACATGGGCATTCACACATGAAGAGAAGTGGGGGTAAGAGGATGTCATACTTCATCTTCACACCATGCATGGAGCGTTTTTATTCTACATTTTGCACCTTCCTGGACCTCAAAGCCAATAAAAGGCCAAAGCCTAAGGTATGTCAGGAAGTAGATAAGGCAAAGAAACTTGTAGTAGTTCTGGGATGAGCCTTGTAACTGGGAAATATGATGATCCCTCTCCTCTCTCCCAAATGGAACAGTTAAGAAAGACGCTATTAAAAAGTAGTTAGGATTTGTTATAAAGCATAAACTAACACTCCATTGTAAAGCAATTATACGCCAGTAAGGATGTCAAACAAACAAACAAACAAAAAAAACTGTAGTTAGGAAAGAGGCACTCAGGTTAGCAGCACAAAATCTGGTGGCTGAATTCCTGTTACTTAACATCACAATATTCCTCATCCATGAGGATGCTGTGAGAATTAAATGAGGTAATCCACATAAAGCGTTAAGCAAAGTGTCTGGTATATAACAAATATTCAATAAATATTAACCATAGCCATCCTTCTCTCCTCTCTTCTTCAAAGGCCCTACAGTCTTGGCTAGAGCCTTGGGAAATTTTCCTCAAACCAGGCCTGACCTCAGTCCACTGAGGCATAATGGGAATCTACATGGTGTAGATGAGTAAGCCTTGGGTTTAATAAATATTTTTAGGTTACATGAAATGTAAAAGATACACAAATGAGGCAAACAGAGCCTTGAAAATACAGAAAAATCTTTCTACTGGATAAACTATTATTTGATTTATCCAGATGGCTTTGCTTCCTCTTTCTGCCGCTTGTTGATAATTTCTCTCTTTATGAAAGACATATTTGAGGCATTAGGCCATTCTTTTTAATTGGTTGTCTGATTTTTCTTAAGCATTTTTACTTAATCTAGTTATTTGTTGTTACTGGCTAGATGTGTTGCAAATATTTCTTCCTTTTCTCTGGTTTGCCTTTTCATTCTTTTCATAGTGTTTTTTGATAAAATGAAATTTTAAAGAACATTTTTCCTTTATGATTTAATACTTTTTGTGTCTTATTTAAGAACTCTTACTTTTTCCCAAGGTCAGTAAGAGAGTCTTATTTTGCATCCTATAATCTACCTGAAATTGATTTTCATGTATGGTGTACATTAGGGTTAAATTTCATTTTTATTTTTATGTAATTATTAATTGGTACAGCCCATTTATTGCAAAGACCTTACTTTCCTCCACTGTTCTAAAGTGCCATGTTGTTATTAGGCCAAATATGCATGGGTTGGCTTCTATTTTGTTCCTTTACTTTACTGTCTATTCCTAGGCCATAATCACAATTTCTTACTGTGGGCTTATAATAAGCCTCAATAGCTGGTAAAGGAAGTCCTTTCATCTTAAAGTCTAATAAGAACCTGCAGTATAAACAAGCAAACAAACAAAGCAACTAATACTAAACTTTCTTTGGGTTATTTGTATGGAAATATGTTAATATAAATGTTTCAGACATTACATGAAATTTCTAAAAATCTTAAAAAAAAAAAAAGCCCTTACTCAGGTGGATGATTACAAAATAGATAAAATTCTTCCTGTCTCTCTACGTGCACCCATATGCATTTCATCAAGATGTGGAGATTAGTTTTCCACCTTCTGATTCTGGGCTCTGTCATGTGACTTGCTTTGGCCAATGGATTGTTAGTAAATATGATGCAAACAGAGGCTTAAAAAAAGCTTGTGCATTGGAATAATCCTCTCTTGATGATATTGGGAACCCTAGTCTACTACCATGTGAACAAGCCTAGGCTAACCTGCTGAATAGTAAGTGAATATGGTCCAGCTGCCTCCATTGTGACTGCTGATAACAAGCCAACCACCAGACGTGTGTGGGTAGAGTCAATGACTGTCACCTAACTGTAAATGTACTGGTGAGCCCAGATGACACCATGTGGATCAGAGATAAGCCATTACAGCTGAGCTCAGCCCCAACTGCCGACTCAGAAAACTGTGAGTGAATATAGGTTGTTGTTTTAAACAACTAAATAAAATCTGTTTGTTACATAATAAAAATTAGTTGACACATCCTTGTCTACACATGGCTAACTTTACCTCATTTTTAAAATCTTAGTTTAAATACCAACTTCCCCAAAGGATTTCACTGCTATTCTATCTAAAGTTGTTCTGTCACTGCTACTTATTTGTTTCCTCATAATAATTTTTATTTGCCTATTTTCTATGTCTCTCAATAGAATGTTAAGATTAATAAAGGGGAATAAAGGGGAATAAAAAAAACACACACATTTTTTCCCCAATGAATTAATAGTAGAGCCTGCTCGGTGGTGGCTTGCAGTCTCAAAATGCTCACAGGTTCAGCTTGTTAAATACTGTATTGATTATACCTCTATTAAGTGTTCTTAGGTGTTCTTGTAGGCCTTTTGGATATTTACAGCTAGAAAACAAGCATTCTGTGAAATCTCATATAACATATACAAAGTTTAACACAGAGAAGATATGAAGTAACTGTCCCTCACCAACAGAAAGATTATGGCTATGAGTTGAACACTAATAAAAATCTGCTGGAAAGGCAACAGTATCCACAATTTTTCTCATTATTGTTATATGATTATTCTCTCCTGTACTTAAAAGAAACTTGAAAAAGGAAAGCTGTAAGTGCACAACTAGTACCGATTAGGGACCCCCAGATAATAAAAACATCTTTGGACCTAGATGCTTACTTACTAAAATTTTATTTCATAGTGACAGCTTATTCTGTTTGTATTACACTCTCAATATTGTGTCTTGAGATTTGAACTAATTAACCTCAAAGAAACTCATGGCATAAGAAAATCATAATTTGAAGACCCACTTAAAGCAATCCAAATTGTGGCCCTAATAACTGTACATAATTTTATTTCTATGAAGCACTTTATCTCTACATATATAACAAAAGTGACTAGATTTCATTAAAATATACATCAAAGAAATAAATGATTTGCTATTTAAAAACACAACCATATTATGGAAATAAACTTGAAGGTGGAAGTTTGCAAATAGAAAATGAGGTCAGAACTATTCATCTATTAGCTGAGCTACGTGACTCAATCCACAAAACAGATGTAACACATACAAAGACCTCTAGAATCACTATATTTTAAGGGACCAAAAAGGGTGAAGAGTTTCCATTACACAGAGAATTGAACATATCTGGTAATAAAAACTGTTCTGCAAGAAGACAAAAAAACCACCTCAAAGATAGAACTCCACTGGGCTTTTCTCCAAATTAGAGAGATAATAATAAATTTACTGTTGGATATATGGTTATATTTTAAAAATTAATTACACATTAATAGATAAAAGTCAACCTGGAAAAAGGTTTTTAATAGGTGTGCCTATGAACTCATCTTCATCTCATCAACATTTCAATTACCATAGATAGAGACCATCAAAATGCTTCTCAGAAATGGAGAGGTGACAGGAAAGATGGCTGCCTAGTTAAAAACAACTAAAATCCTTTCTGAACAGGAGGGAGACCTTCAAGATGGCAGAGGAGTAAGACATGGAGATCACCTTGCTTCCCACAAATACATCAGAAATACATCTACATGTGGAACAACTCCTATGGAACACCTACTGAACGCTGGCAGAAGACCTCAGACTTCCCAAAAGACACCCTCAGGCGACCTACAGGCAGAGGTGGGGCCAATCCAAAGCTGAACCCCAGGAGCAGTGCGAACAAAGAAGATAAAGGGAAATTTCTCCCAGCACCCTCAGGAGCAGCAGATTAAATCTCCACAATCAAATTGATGTACCCTGCATCTCTGGAATACCAGAATAGACAATGAATCAATCCAAAATTGAAGTGGTGGACTTTAGGAGCAACTATAGACTTGGGATTTGCTTTCTGCATCTAATTTGTTTCTGGTTTTATGTTTATATTTTTAGTTTAGTTCTTTAGTTTAATATTTAGAGTTTATTATCACTGGTAGATTTGTTTATTAATTTGGTTCTTCTCTTCCTGTTTTTTTATATACACATATGTATTTTTTTCCTATTTCACTTTTTGTGAGGTGTATGTGTATGCTTCTTTGTGTGATTTTTGTCTGTATAGCTTTGCTTTTACCATTTGTCCTAGGGTTCTGTCTGTCTGTTTTTTTTAATTTAGTATAGTTTTTAGCGCTTATTATGATTGGTGGATTTGTGTTTTGGTTTCGTTGCTCTCTTCTTTCTTTCATTCTTTTTTTATTACTTTTTCGTTACTCTCTTCTTTCTTTCATTCTTTTTTATTACTTCTTAATTTTAAAAAATTTTTATTAATTAAAAAATTTATTTTAATAACTTTATTTTATCTATTTATCTATTTCTTTATTTATGTATGTATGTATGTATTTATTTATTTATTTATTTATCCCTTTTCTTTTGAGCCGTGTGGCTGACAGGGTCTTGGTGCTTTGGCCAGGTGTCAGGCCTATGCCTCTCAGGTGGGAGAGCCAAGTTCAGGACACTGGCCCACCAGAGACTTCCCGGCTCCACTTAATATCAAATGGCAAAAGCTCTCCCAAAGATCTCCATCTCAGCGCTAAGACTAAGCTCCACTCAACAACCAACAAGCTACAGTGCTGGACACCCTACGCCAAACAACTAGCAACACAGGAACACAACACCACCCATTAGCAGAGAGGCTGCCTAAAATCATAATAAAGTCACACACCCCAAAACACACCACTGGGCACAGCCCTGCCCACCAGAAAGACAAGATCTAGCCTCATCCACCAGAACATGGGCACTAGTCCCTTCCACCAGGAAGCCTACACAACCCACTGAACCAACCTTACCCACTGGAGGCAGACAGCAAAAACAACAGGAACTACGAACCTGCAGCCTGCAAAAAGGAGACCCCAAATACAGTAAGTTAAGCAAAATGAGGAGACAGACAAACACACAGCAGATAAAGGAGCAAGGTAAAAACCCACCAGACCTAACAAGTGAAGAGTAAATAGGCAGTCTACCTGAAAAAGAATTCAGAGTAATGGCAGTAAAGATGATCCAAAATCTTGGAAATAGAATGGAGAAAATACAAGAAACGTTTAACAAGGACCTAAAAGACATAAAAAACAATGATGAACAGCACAATAAATGAAATTAATACTTCTCTAGAAGGAATTGATAGGAGAATAACTGAGGCAGAAGAATGGAAAAGTGACCTGGAGGATAAAATAGTAGAAATAGCTGCCACACAGCAGAATAAAGAAAAAAGAATGAAAAGAATTGAGGACAGTCTCAGAGAGCTCTGGGACAACACTAAACACACCAATATTCGAATTACAGGGGTCCCAGAAGAAGAAGAGAAAAAGAAAGGGACTGAGAAAATATTTGAAGAGATTATAGTTGAAAACTTCCCTGATATGGGAAACTAAATAGTCAATCAAGTCCAGGAAGCGCAGAGAGTCCCATACAGGATAAATCCAAGGGGAAACACGCCAAGACACATATTAATCAAACTATCAAAAGTTAAATACAAAGAAAAAATATTAAAAGCAGCAAGGGAAAAACAACAAATAACAGACAAGGGAATCCCCATAAGTTAATCCCCATAAGGTAAACAGCTGATCTTTCAGCAGAAACTCTGCAAGCCAGAAGGGAGTGGCAAGACATATTTAAAGTCATGAAAGGGAAAAACCTACAACCAAGATTACTCTACCCAGCAAGGATCTCACTCAGATTTGACCGAGAAATTAAAATCTTTACAGGCAAGCAAATGCTAAGAGAATTCAGCACCACCAAACCAGCTTTACAACAAATGCTAAAGGAACTTCTCTAGGCAGGAAACACAAGAGAAGGGAAAGACCTACAATAACAAACCCAAAACAATTAAGAAAATGGTAATAGGAACATACATAGTGATAATTACCATAAATGTAAATAGGTTAAATGCTCCACCCAAAAGACACAAACGGGCTGAATGGATACAAAAACAAGACCAGTATATATGCTGTCTACAAGAGACCCACTTGAGACCTAGGGACACATATAGACTGAAAGTGAGGGGATGGAATAAGATATTCCATGCAAATGGAAATCAAAAGAAAGCTGGAGCAGCAATTCTCATATCCGACAAAATAGACTTTAAAATAAGACTGTTACAAGAGACAAAGAAGGACACTACATAATGATCAAGGGATCAATTCAAGAAGAAGATATAACAATTGTAAATATTTATGCACCCAACATAGGAGCACATCAATACATAAGGCAAATGCTAACAGTCATTGAAGGGGAAATTGACAGTAAAACAATCATACTAGGGGACTTTAACACACCAGTTTCACCAATGGACAGATAATCCAAAATGACAATAAATAAGGAAAACAAGCTTTAAATGATACATTAAACAAGATGGACTTAATTGATACTTATAGGACATTCCACCCAAAAACAACAGAATACACTTTCTTCTCAAGTGCTCATGGAACATTCTCCAGGATAGATCATATCTTGGGTCACAAATCAAGCCAGGGTAAATTTAAGAAAATTGAAATCATATCAAGTATCTCTTCCAACCACAATGCTATGAGACTAGATAACAATTACAGGAAAAATTCTGTAAAAAATACAAACACATGGAGGCTAAAAAATACAGTACTAAATAACCAAGAGATCACTGAAGAAATCAAAGAGGAAATCAAAAACTACCTAGAAACAAATGACAATGAAAACACGATGACCCAAAACCTATAGGATGCAGCAAAAGCAGTTCAAAGAGGGTAGTTTATAGCAATACAATCTTACGTCAAGAAACAAGAAACATCTCAAATAAACAACCTAACCTTTCACCTAAAGCAATTAGAGGAAGGGGAACAAAAAGACCCAAACTTAGTAGAAGGGAAGAAATCATAAAGATCAGATCAGAAATAAATGAAAAAGAATTGAAGGAAACAAGAGCAAAGATCAATAAAAATAAAAGCTGGTTCTTTGAGAAGATAAACAAAATTGATAAACCATTAGCCAGACTCATAAAGAAAAAATTGGAGAAGACTCAAATCAATAGAATTAGAAATGAAAAAGGAGAAGTTAACAACTGACACTGCAGAAATACAAAGGATCATGAAAGATTACTACAAGTAACTACACGCCAATAAAATGGACAACCTGGAAGAAATGGACAAATTCTTAGAAAAGCACAATCTTCTCAGACTGAATCAGAAGAAATAGAAAATTGGCTTCAGAGGCGAATTCTATCAAACATTTAGAGAAGAGCTAACACCTATCTTTCTCAAACTCTTCCAAAATATAGCAGAGGGAGGAACACTCCCAAACTCATTCTACTAGGCCACCATCACCCTGATACCAAAACCAGACAAAGATGTCACAAAGAAAGAAAACTACAGGCCAAGATCTCTGATGAACATAGATGCAAATATCCTCAACAAAATACTAGCAAACAGAATCTAACAGTACAATAAAAGGATCATACACTATGATCAAGTGGGGAGTATCCCAGGAATGCAAGGATTCTTCAATATACACAAATCAATCAATGTGATACACCATATTAACAAACTGAAGGAGAAAAAAACACAAGATCATCTCAATAGATGCAGAAAAAGCTTTCAACAAAATTCAACACCCATTTATGATAAAAACGCTCCAGACAGTAGCCATAGAGGGAACTTACCTCAACATAATAAAGGCCATATCTGACAAACCTATAGCCAACATCATCCTCAATGGTGAAAAACTGAAACCATTTCCACTAAGATCAGGAACAAGACGAGATGGTCCACTCTCACCACTATTACTCAACATAGTTTTGGAAGTTTTAGCCACAGCAATCAGAGAAGAAAAAGAAACAAAAGGAACACAAAGCAGAAAAGAACAATTAAAGCTGTCACTGTTTGCAGATGACATGATACTACACACAGAGAATCCTAAAGATGGTACCAGAAAACTACTACAGCTAATCAATGAATCTGGTAAAGTAGTAGGATACAAAATTAATGGACAGAAATCTCTTGCATTCCTATACACTAGTGATGAAAAATCTGAAAGAGAAATTAAGGAAACACTCCCATTTACCATAGCAACAAAAAGAATAAAATACCTAGGAATAAACCTGCCTAAGGAGACAAAAGACCCATATGCAGAGAACTATAAGACACTGATGAAAGAATTTTAATTAAAATTAAAGATGGAGAGATATACCATGTTCTTGGATTGGAAGAATCCACATTGTGAAAATGCCTATACTACCTAAAGCAATGTACAGATTCAATGCAATCCCTATCAAACTACCACTGGCATTTTTCACAGAACTAGAAAAAAAAAAATCACAATTTGTATGGAAACACAAAAGACGCTGAATAGCCAAAGCAGTCTTGAGAAAGAAAAACGGAGCTGGAGGAATCAGGTTCCCTGGCTTCAGACTATACTACAAAGCTACAGTAATCAAGATAGCATGGTACTGGCACTAAAACAGAAATACAGATCAATGGAACAAGATGCAAAAGAGGTAAACCCATGCAAATATGGTCACCTTATTTTTGATAAAGGAGGGAAGAATATACAAATGGAGAAAAGGCAGCCTCTTCAATAAGTGGTGATGGGAAAACTGGACAGCTACATGTAAAAGTATGAGATTAGATCACTCCCTAACATCATAAACAAAAATAAACTCAAAATGGATTAAAGACCTAAATGTAAGTCCAGAAACTATCAAACTCTTAGAGGAAAACATAGGCAGAACACTCTATGACATAAATCACAGCAAGATCCTTTTTGACCCCCCTCCTAAAGAAATGGAAATAAAAACAAAAATAAACAAATGGGACCTAATAAAACTTAAAAGCTTTTGCACAGCAAAGGAATCCATAGAGAAGTCCAAAAGACAACCCTCAGAATGGGAGAAAATATTTGCAAATGAAGCAACTGACAAAGGATTAATTTCCAAAATTTACAAGCAGCTCATGCAGCTCAATATCAAAAAAACAAACAACCCAATCCAAAAATGGGCAGAAGACCTAAAGAGACATTTCTCCAAAGAAGATATACAGATTGCCAACAAACACATGAAAGAATGCTCAACATCATTAATCATTAGAGAAATGCAAATCAAAACGACAATGAGATATCATCTCACACCAGTCAGAATGGCCATCATCAAAAAATCTAGAAACAATAAATGCTGGAGAGGTTGTGGAGAAAAGTGAACACTCTTGCACTGTTGGTAGGAATGTACATTGATACAGCCACTATGGAGAACAGTACGAAGTTCCTTAAAAAACTAAAACTAGAACTACCATATGACCCACCAATCCCACTACTGGGCATATACCTTGAGAAAACCGTAATTCAAAAAGAGTCATGTACCACAATGTTCATTGCAGCTGTACTTACAATAGCTAGGACATGGAAGCAACCTAAGTGTTCATCAACAGATGAATAGATAAAAAAGATGTGGCACATATACACAATGGAATATTACTCAGCCATAAAAAGAAACGAAATTGAGTTATCTGTAGTGAGCTGGATGGACCTAGAGTCTGTCATATACAATGAAGTAAGTCAGAAAGTGAAAAACAAATACCATATGCTAACACATATATATGGAATCTAAAAAAAAAAAGGTTCTGAAGAACCTACGGGCAGGACAGGAATAAAAACGCAGACATAGAGAATGGACTTGAGGACACAGGGAGAGGGAAGGGTAAGCTGTGACAAAGTGAGAGAGTGGCATGGACTTATATGTACTACCAAATGTAAAATAGATAGCTAGTGGGAAGCAGCCGTTGATCTCAACAGGGAGATCAACTCGTTGCTTTGTGACCACCTAGAAGGGTGGGATAGGGAGGGTGGGAGGGAGACAAGAGGGAAGGGATATGGGGTATATGTACACATATAGCTGATTCACTTTTTTATAAAGCTGAAACTAACACAGTATTGTAAAGCAATTATACTCCAATAAAGATGTTAAAAAAAAATCCTTTCTGGAACAAGGTATGCCATCAGCAAGTAATATAAAAATGTAAAATAGGCTAAACCAGATAGCAGAGTTAAGATTTAAAATAAAAGTTAATAAGTTCCTGGCTTAAATCAAGATTAAGTTTAACAGGGATAAATATAAATCCCTCATTAAGAATCCAAACCAGACTGCAGACATAGAAGATGCATGAAACTTAGCTGAGAGCAATTCATGTAAAGAAGAGATAGAGATTTTAACTAACTAGAAGCTCAGCATATGATGTGGCTACTTAAAAAAGTGGGTTTACGTGGCTACCACTTATATGATCACACCATGTTTGTAGCTACTTTGAGGGATGCAGAGAAACTAGAGTTATCCACAGAAGTATACTGAGAGCCAAGGCAGCATAACTTCTGAAACTACCTCATACGAAGTACTGTTAAAAGACTGAGGAGGGGCTTCCCTGGTCGTGCAGTGGTTGAGAGTCCGCCTGCCGATGCAGGGGACACAGGTTTGTGCCCCGGTCCAGGAAGATCCCACATGTCGCGGAGCGGCTAGGCCCGTGAGCCATGGCCGCTGAGCCTGCGCATCCGGAGCCTGTGCTCCGCAACAGGAGAGGCCACAACAGTGAGAGGCCCGAGTACCGCAAAAAAAAAAAAAAAAAGACAGGATATTCACTCAGAAAAATATTAAGAGGAGACAAGATATTCAGGTATTTGTGAGAGAGATCATAATTTTTCTCTGTGTAGTTCTTATAATTAGATATAAAAGGAATGAATGTTATGAGAAGAGAGACTAAAATAAATGATAAAAGAAATACTTATTCATCAACCAAAGTGATATATGCACACCAGCATAACATGTTCACTCTTAAAAAGTACATTTGCCACAGAGGTAAACATTTATCTGATGTGTCCTACCAAATTTTGGGGACTTATAAATAAGATGACAAAAGTTGTACATATTAACTAATTTCGTCAACACAAAGCCCCTGTAAACTACATTTAATTACGATCATCATTTTCTAGATCAAAGGAAACTGAAATATAGGCAGCTCACTTACTGAAACTAGTGGTGATGCCAGAATTTCAACTCAGCCAGTCTGGATCTGAAGCGACACTTTTCATCACCACATTCTTAACTGAATTAATATACTTTGAATAGTCCAGCAAATAATAAATGTTAACTGATGATGATAATGATGTACATAAAAAGAAAAATGAAATTTAGATAGGATCTATAGGGAAGTTAGAAGTATCAAGGCATCATCATTAAAATCAACAAATGAATATAATAGGTGTTCAATTGTCCAACTGCTTTTGGCCCCATAGAAATTATCCTGCAAAGTCAACCAAATGTACTGTCTCTCAAGCTCCTTTATAGGGGCTTCCAGTCTAAGAAAATGAGATAATAAACTGATAAATAATACAAACAACCTTTAAAAAAATCTGTAAAAATCAGTACAAAAATTAATAGGTCAAAATTTTTTTTTTTTTTTTTTGTGGTACGCGGGCCTCTCACTGTTGTGGCCTCTCCTGTTGCAGAGCGACAGGCTCCGGATGCGCAGGCTCAGCGGCCATGGCTCACGGGCACAGCCGCTCTGCGGCATGTGGGATATTCCCAGACCGGGGCACGAACCCGTGTCCCCTGCATTGGCAGGCGGACTCTCAACCACTGCGCCACCAGGGAAGCCCCAAAATTTTTAAAAAATAATAATGACAACAAAGCAGCAGTGACATTTAGTTTATTTACAATTATTGTGATTACTGTTATGTTGGCCTTATTCCTTCACTTCCTATTTTTTTTCAAGAAGTGATAGTTGGGCAGTAGTTAAGAGCAAGACTCCAGCGCCAATCTTGCTGGACTCTGCCACTACTGCCTGTTTGATCTTACACAAGTTACTTAACTCCCTGGGGTCTCACTTCCCTTATTTGTAAGGTGGGAATACTAAAAGTACCTAGCTCATAGAGTTGTTGAAAGGATTAAAGGAGTTAATATGTACAAAGCACCAGAACAGTGCCTGGAATATAAAAAGTGCTATCTGTCTGCTGCTATTATTATATCCTATTTCTTTTCTCTAATAATTATTCTTAACTTTTAACCAAAACAGTTAAAGTTTAATGTTTATAACCTCCCTCTTCTGAACAAGACCTAGAAGGCATTTTACTTCCCACTCAAAAACACAAAGACGGCTTACGTTTTATTGCAATCATCTGAACTTTATTTCTAAAATCTAATAATTGCTTAAATATATTATGCCTCTACTTTGTCAGGATTACCTTCTTAAAATCAATTAATCTATATTTATTTTTAACTATGTTTTACTGTCTTCTTATTTTTATTCTTCGGTTTATTTAACACTGTTTTCTTGTATCTCTTATTGTCCTCTTTCTTGAATTCCATTTTTTGTTGAAATCTATCCTTGAGAATTCTTTTTCCTTAGGAAATATATGTGGGTGGTAAACTGGATGTTCGTGCATGTTTGAAGTCCCTTTATTTTGTCTTCACATTTGAATTCTATTTGAGTATAATTCTAAATAAAAAATAATTTTACTGAAAACATTAAAGATAGAGAGAGGAGACCAAGATGGCAGGGTAGGAAGATATTAAGCTCAACTTTTCCCATGGGCACACCAAAACTACAATTATTTATAGAGCAACTACCCATGAGAATGACCTGAAGACTAACAGGAAAGATGTTCCACAACTAAAGGTAAAAAAAGAAGGAACCACAATAAGATGGGTAGGAGGGGCAGAAACGAAATGCAATGTAGTCAAGACCCACACCCTGGGGTAGGTGACCTACAGAGGGGAGAATAATCACAATTGCAGAGGCTCTCCCCAAGGTTCAAGGGATCCAAGCCTCACCTAGGGGTCTCCAGTCCTGGGGTCCTACACAGGGAAGACAAGCCTCCAGAATGTCTGGCTTTGAAAGCCAGTGGGATTTGTGTATAGGAGAGCTGGAGGGCTGTAGGAAACAGGGATTATGCTCTTAAAAGGTACACACAAATTCTCACAGGCTCTGAGACCCAGTGCAGAGTCAGTAATTTGAAAGGAAACCAGGTTAGACCCATCTGCTGATATTGGAGAGCCTCCCAAAGAGGTGGAGGCAACTAAGACTCACCCTGGGGACACAGACACTGACAGCAGCCGTTCTGGGGAGCTCCTTCTACCAAGAGGACACTGGTGTTGGCAACTAATATTTTGGAGTCCTCCCTCTAGCCCATTGGTACTGGGACCCAGCCCTGCCAACCAGCCAGATGGCACCAGTTCTGGCAAACCCCAGGCAGAGGAGTCAATCAAGTGGGGATGTAGTCCGGTCCACCAGCCAGTTGAACACCAGCCCTAGGATCCCCCACACCTCCCAGCAAGCTTACCTGGGACTTAACACTGCCTAAGAGTGGGCCAAGGCAAGCCTCAGAACCCCCAGGCCTGAAGCCAATTGCACCAGGACCTGGCTCCACCCACTAGCAGGCTGGGACAAGCACTGTGACCTCTAGCACCTGTATCCAGCTGTCCCAGGACCCAACTCCATGACCCTGCTCACAAGTAGGCCAGCACTAGCCCTGGGATCCCTGGGCCCTACAACCAGCCATGCCAGGACCTGACCCTCCTCACCAGCTCTGGCGACCAGAGCGAAGTGAGCTGCTGGGCCCCACAGGAAATCTCCAATACGAGGCCATTTCTCCAAGATCAGGAAATGTAACCAACCTACCTAATACATACAAATAAAAGTGAAAATTAGCAAAAATGGGGTGAAAAGGAAATATGTTTCAAATTAAGGAATGAGATAAAACCCCAGGAGAAGAAAGAGATGAAGCAGAGATAAGCAATCTACCCAATAAAAGTTCAAGGTAATGATCATAAAAATGCTCAATTTGGGAGAAGACTGGATAAACACAGTGAAAGGTTTAACAAAGAGTTAGAAAATATAAATAAGAACCAAACAGAGATGAAAAATACAATAACCAAAATAGAAAAATCACTAGAAGGAATTGACAGTGGATTAGATGATGCAGAGGAACAGATAAGTAAGCCGGAAGACAGAGTAGTGGAAATCACTGAAGGTAAAAAGAATAAAGAAAATAAAATGAAGACAGTTTAAGAGGCCTCTGGGACAACATCAGGCATACTAACATTCATATTATAGGGATCCCATAAGAAGAAGGGAGAGAGAAATGGGTAGAGAACATATATGAAGACATAATAGCTGAAAAATTCCCTGACCTGGGAAAGGAAACAGACATACAGGTCCAGGAAGCACAGAGAGTCCCAAATAAAATCAACCCAAAAAGAACCACACCAAGACACACTGTAACTAAAATGGCAAAAATAAAAGATAAAGAGGAATATTAAAAATGGCAAGGGAAAGCAACAAGTTACTTACAACGGAACGCCCATAAGGCTACCAGCTGACTTCAAAGTAACTCTACAGGCCAGAAGGCAGTGGCATAATATATTCAAAATAATAAAAGGAAAAAACCTACAACCAAAAATACTCTACATAGCCAGGCTTTCATTCAGATTTGATGGAGAGACAAAAGTTTTATAAACAAGCAAAAGCTAAAAGAGATCAGCACCACCAAACCAGCTTTATAAGAAATGTTAAAGGGACTTCTCTAAGTGAAAAAGAAAATGCCACAACTAGAAACATGAAAATTACAAAAGGAAAAAGTTCATCAGTAAAGGCAAATATACAGTAAAGGTAGTAAATCAACCATGCAAAAAGCTAGTGGGAAGATTAAAAGACAAAAGTAGTAAAATCATCTATGTCCTCAAAAGTGGTAAGGAATATACAAAACAAATAGATGTAAAATATAATGATGAAAATTGTACTTTTGGGGGGAGGAAGTAAAAATGCAAAAACTTTGCAGGCCAGAAGGGACTGGCATAATATATTTAAAGTGAAAAAAAAGAAAAAAACCCTCTACAACCAGGAATATTCTACCCAGCAAGGCTATCATTCAGATTTGAAAGAGACATAATGAGTTTTGCAGACAAGCAAAAGCTAAAAGAGTTCAGCACCCCTAAACTGACTATATAATAAATGTTAAAGGGACTTCTCTAAATGGAAAAAAAAGGCCCACAACTAGAAATATAAAAATTACAAAAGGAAAAATCTCATTGGTAAAGGCACACATATAGTAAAGGCAGTAGATCGGCTACTTATAAAGCTAGTAGGAAGGTTAAAAGACAAAAGTACTAAATAATCTATAGCTACAGTAAGTAGTTAAGGAACACACGAAACAAAAAGCTGTACAATATGACATCAAAAACATTAAACATGGGGAGGAGTAAAAATGCAGGGATGTTACATGTTCGAAGTTAAGAAATCATCAACTTAAAAATAATCAGGTATATCTATATAGATTGCTATATAAAACCATGTGGTAACCACACACCAAAAATTTATAATAGATACATACACAAAAAGAGAAAAATTTCTAAGCATAACACTAAGATAGGGACTTCCCTGGGGGTCCATTGGCTAAGACTCCATGCTCACAATGCAGGGGGCCCAGGTTCGATCCCTGGTAGGGAACTAGATCTCACATGCTGCAACTAAGAGTTCGCATGCTGCAACTAAAGATCCCACATACTACAACTAAAAGATCCTTCATGCTGCAACAAAGATGCTGCACGTGGCAACGAAGATCCAGCATGCTGCAAATAAAGACCCTGCTCGGCCAAATAAATAAATATTAAAAGAAACACTAAGTCACAAGGGAACAGAGCAAAAGAAAGGAACAAAAAAAACTAGAAAACAATTCCAAAACAATTAACAATGCAATAAGTACATACCTATCAATAATTACTTTAAATGTAAATGGAATAAATGTCCCAATCAAAAGATACAGAGTGGCTGAATGGATACAAAACAAGGCTCACATACATACTGCCAACAAAATACTCACTTCAGATGTAAAAACACACACAGAGTGAAAGTGAGGTGATAGAGAAAAGGTATTCCATACAAATGGAAACAAAAAGGAAGCCAGAGTAGCAATACTTAATTCAGACAAAACAGACTTTAAAACAAAGACTGTAACAAGAGACAAAGAGTGACATTACATAATGATAAAGGAATCATTCCAACAAGAAGATATAACAACTGTAAATACATATGCACCCAACATATGAGCAATTAAATAATACAGCAAATATTACCAAACACAAATAAAGAAACTGACTTTAACACAATAATAGTAGGGGACTTTAACAGCCCAATTACGTCAATAGATTATCCAGATAGAATCAAAGAGGAAACATTGGCCTTTAATGACATATTAGATCAGATAGATTTAGTAGCTATATAGAGAGCATTCCATTCAAAAGCAGCAGAATACACATTATTTTCAAGTGCACATGGAACATTCCCCAGGAGAGATCACATGCTAGGCCACAAAACAAGTCTCAGTAAATTTTAAGACTGAAATCATATCAAGCATCCTTTCTGACCACAAAGGTATAAGTCTAGAAACCAACCATAAGATAAAAATTGCAAAACCCACAAGTACATGGAAGTTAAATAATATGCTACTAAACAACCAATGGGTCACTGATGAAATCAAACATGAAATAAAGGAAAATACCTGGAGACAAATGAAAACGAATATACAATGATCCAAAATCTATGGGGCCCAGAAAATCAGTTCTAAGAGGGAAGTTCATAGTGATACAAGTCTACCTCAGGAAAGAAGAAAATCTCAAAAACACAACCTAACCTTATGCTTAGAGGATCTACGAAAAGAACAAAACACGAATTTAGTAGAAGGAAAGAAATAATAAAGATCAGAGCAGAAATAAATGAAATAGAGACTAAAAAAAAAATAGGAAAGATCAATGAAACTGACAGCTGCTTCTTTGAAAAGATAACAATAATTCATAAACCTTTAGCCAGACTCATCCTGAAAAAAAGAAGGAAGACCCAAATAAAATCAGAAATGAAAAAGGAGAAGTTACGATCAACACCATAGAAACACAAAGGATCATAAGAGATTAATATAAAAAATTACACACCAATAAAATGGACAACCTAGAAGAAATGGATAAATTTCTAGAAATGCACAATTTCCCCAGACTGAATTAGGAAAAAATACAAAATATAGAGACCCATTATCAGTAATGAACTTGAATCAGTAATGATAATTTTAAAAACTCCCCAAAACAGAAGTCCAGGACCAGATGGCTTCACATCTGAATTCTACCAAGCATTTAAGGAAGAGTTAATGCCTATCCTTCTCAAATTATTCCAAAAAATTGAAGAGGAAGGAACACTTATGAACTCACCACTCTGGTATCAAAACCAGATAAAGCCACCAAAAAAAGAGAAAATTGCAGAACAGAAATGCAAAAAGTCCTCAACAAAATATTAGTGATCCAAATTCAACACTATATTAAAAGAATCATATACCATGATCAAGTGGGATTTATCCCAGGGATGCAAGGATAATTTAATACACATGAATCAATCAATGTGATATACCACATTAACAAAGTGGAGAATAAAAACCATATCTCAATAGATGCAGAAAAAGATTTTGACAAAATTTAACATCCTTTTATGATAAAAATTCTCCAGAAGTGGGTATAGAGGGAACATATCTCAATATAATAAAAGCCATATATGATAAGCCCACTGCTAACATTATACTCAACAATGAAAAGCTGAAAGCATTTCCTCTGAGATTGGGAAAAAGACAAGGATGCCTACTCTCACCACTCTCCAAAGAAGACATACTGGTGGACAACAGACACATAAAAAGATGCTCAGCATCACTAATCATCAGTGAAATGCAAATCAAAATTCAAAGAGATATCACCTCACACTTGCAGAATGGCTATTATCAAAAGGACAACAAATAACAAGTGTTGGTGAGGATGTGGAGAAAAGGGAACACTCGTGTACTATTGGTGGGATTGTAAAATGGTGCAGACACTATGGAAAACAGTATAAACATTACTCAAAAAATTAAAAATAGAGCTATGATCCAGAAATTCCACCTCTGGATATTTTTCCAAAGGAAACGAAAACACTAATTTGAAAAGATATATGCACCCCTATGTTCATTGCAGCATTATTCACAATAGCCGAGATATAGAAGCAACCTAAGTGTCCATTGATAGGTAAACAGATATAGAAGATGTGGTGTACACACACACACACACACACACACACACACACACACACACACACACGATGGAATATTACTCAGCCATAAAAAAGAATGAAATCTTGCCATTTGTGACAACATGGATGGACCTAGAGAGTATTATGCTGAGCGAAATAAGTCAGACAGAGAAAGAAAAATACCGTATGAATTCATGTATATGTGAAATCTAAAAAAACAAAAAACAAATATAACAAAACAGAAACAGAATCACTGATACAGAGAAAAAACAAATGGTTGCCTGAGGGGACAGGGGTGTGGGGAGGAGTGAAATAAGGTGAGGGAAAATGAAGAGGTACAAACTTCCAGTCACAAAATAAATGAGTCATAAGAATGAAATGTACAGCATGGGGAAATCAGTCAATAATAATGTAATATCTCTGTAAGGTGACAGATGGTAATGACTTATCTTGGTGATCATTTTGTAACATACAGAAATATCTAATCACTATGTTGCACACCAGGAACTAACATAGTGTTGTATGTCAATCATACTTCAAAAATAAACAAATAAATGAACTCACAGAAAAAGATCAGAGCTGTGGTTACCTCCTTGTATTAGTTGTGCTTCTCCAGAGAAATAGAATAAAGAGCATGTGGGGGAGAGGGAACTGGATGAAGGTAGTCAAAAGGTACAAACTTCTGGTTATAATATAAATAAGTACTAGAGATGCAATGGTCAACATCATTAATATAATTAACACTGCTGTATGTTATATATGGAAATTGTTAAGAGAATAAATCCTAAGAATTCTTATCACAAAAATACATTCTTTTCTTTCATTTTATATGTATATGAGATGATATTCATTAAATTACTGTAGTAATTATTTCATGATGTATGTCATATCACAATGTAAGTATGTAATGTGTAAGTTACATAATGTAACTTACACATCATTGATGTAAGTCAAATCATAATGCTGTATACTTAATCTCTTACAGTGCTGTATGTCAATTATATTTCAATAAAACTGGAAGAAAAAAGACATGGATCAAAATCTTTAAAGTACTATAAAATATTTTTATGCAAAGGCTTAGAGTATTTTGACAGATAATAAAATTATGTTAATTTATGCATGTAAAAATATTTTATTACTTTTTTCATTAAAAAATAATTATTTGGATGTAAAATCAACTTAACCTTGAGTCCCTAGGGAATATAAAACAAATTTTCTTCATGGTAATTAATGTTTAAATTTAAAAAAGTATAAGAAAAAAAATCTTTAAAGTACTGGAAAAAAAAAACTACCTACATTTCTATAGCCAGTGAGTATATTTAAATATCTTTCAAATATAAAGAGGAGTTAAAGTCCGAAAAAAGAAAAACTTTGAAGATATTGAACCGCTATCTCATAGCATCTATCACTGAATATGGAAAACATGTCTACCTTATGTTTGTTTCTTTTCTTGCTGGAAGTCTTACAGCCTTCTCTTTATCCTCAGATTTGAAAAATTTTACTAGTTAGGTGTTCTTATAGTTACTCCTGTTCAGTACTCAGTAGTCTCTTTTAATCTGAAGAACAATGTCTTTCTGCAGTTCAGTGGAAATTTCATTTTTTTTCCCCTAATTAATCACCACTGTCTATTCTCTCTGTTCCTACCTTTATATTTCTCAGAACACACAGATTTGGATCTCTTTGATCTATCTTCCATGTTCAATTTTGTGTTTCTATTTTCCATCTCTTTATGTTATGCTATGTTCTGGGAGAATTCCTCAGCATTATTTTCCAAGATACAAAATCATTCAATCTTTGACTTAACAAATATTCACTGAGTGCCTACTAAGGACTGTACACCATTCTAGGTGTAGGTGGTAGGTATAAAGCAGTGGACATAACATACATCCCTTCAGGAAGCTTGTTTTCGAGTCTTATGTTTTATGTCATTCTGTTATACAGCTCTCATGCCATATATTTTTTAATTTTAGGAATCACGTTTTTAATTTTCATGAATCATTCTCTTAGTATTCATTTATTTAACAGTAGGCTATTCTTTTCCTCAAGATATAATATCTTCTTGACTAACATAAGATAATAACTAGAACTTTTTAGAATATCCCTTTGTTTTCTGGATAAATCTATTTCCTCTGGGATCAGTTTTTATGTTTATCTTCCATATCATTGGTGTTCCTCAAAAGTCTGACAATACTTCTCTACAGGTACAGACTTTTTTAAGAGTAGTTTTAGGTTTACAGAAAAACTGTATAGAAAATACAGAGAATTCCCATATGCCCCCTCCTACTACAGTTTAATCTATTATTAGCATTACTGTGGTACAGTTTTACAATTGATGAACCCATATTGATATATTACTATTAACTGAAGTTCACGGTTTACCTTAGGGTTCAACATGGTTTTGTACATTCTATGGGTTCTGACAAATTCATGTCTTATATCCACAATTACAGTATCATACAGAATAGTTTCACTGCCCTAAACATCCACTGGCTCTATCTATTCATTCCTCTCACCCTCTCCCACAACCCCTGTCAACTACTGATCTGTCTGTATATAGTTTTCCTTTTCTAGAATGTCACACAGTGGAAATTATACACGATGTAGCCTTTTCAGACTGCCTTCTCTCATTTAGCAATATGAATTCAAAGCTCCTCATAATTGATTTTTGATTTTGAAATTATCCCAGGTCTCTAATGAGAACTGCTCTTAATTCTACATCACTTTTCTTTCTTGGGCTTAAAAACAAAACAATTTATTTGTTTTCATTTTCATTTTGTAAAGAAATACAAACCCAACTGCTTTCTATCTTTTAGAAATTCTGAAGAGATTCTGGTTCACTGATGGATTGCTCTCTTATTTTCTAGCATTGTTATATATATGTATTCTTTTAAAATAAACCTTTTTCTATAATTGTGTTTTCTTTAACAGTATCCATTGAAATTAATATATTTCCCTTTCACTAAAAATTGTCTCCAAGGAAGTGGTAAGTATAATTAAAAGTTACACCAAATTTTATTATATGTATATGTATGTGTGTATATTCCACCACTCAGGGAAAAAAAGCCAATTTCCACTAAGAATGCCCTTGATGAAGCAAGAAAAATACTAATTTTTATTAAATCTCCACCATTGAAAATGTATCTTTTAATATTACATGTGACAGAAATAGGAAGTACCTACAAAGCATTTCTGTTGCATACCAAAGCATAAAGATTATTTTGAGAAAAGCACCTTTGTTATTGTTTGAGTTGTGAGCTGACCTAGCTGTTTTTACCGTGAAATACCATTTTTTATGTAGAAAAGAACAATTGTCAAAATGATTATACAGATTTGGTTACTTGGCAGACATTTTCACAAAAAATGAACAAAGTAAATCTGTCAGTTCAAGAAAAACAACTGACAGTATTTGTTGCCAATCAAAATGATGAAATTTGAACTTTCAAGCAAAAAATCAGAATTTTGGAAAACCTGTATTTGCTTATAGTTTCTTAATACTTACAGCCTTTTCTGAAGAGACTGGTGGTGATATTAACAAATTTTAAAATATTGCATAATGAAATATGTCAATACTTAGAAGAGCTGTATAACTCAGTTAACCTTAGTTTTCAAATGTTTAATGCATGATAATATAAAATCATCCATGAGTAAATGAACCACTCAAAGTGCAAACACAGACCAACAGATTTTAATGTAACAGAGTACTTTAAGTTCATATCAAATGTTAGATTCCACATTATAACTAGCCTTTAATAATCAACACTTGTCAAGTTCTGGTGAAATATCAAAAATGACTATCCAAAATTATCTTGAAAAGCTACTATAATACTATTCCCTTTTCTGACTACCTGTCAGGCTGGGTTTTCTTAATATTCTTCAACCAGAAAAACAGACGGCAACAGTTTGCATGCAGAAGCAGATGTGAGAATTCATCTGTCTTCTATTAAGCCAAATGTTAAAGAGATTTGCAAAAGTGTAAAATGATGCCATTCTTCTCAAATTTTTTAATAGTTATTTTTCATAAACTATGTTATTTTACCAATGGTTTATCTTTATATGAATTAATAAACAAATATTTTAATTTTTTCTCAGTTTTAATGTGTATTATAGAAAATATTTATAATGGGTATTCACAAAAGCTTTTGGGCGTTCTCAACAAGTTTTAAGATTTTAAAGGGATCTTGAGATCAGAAAGTGTCAGAATGGATATACTAGGAGATAGAAAGCAAAGGTGATTTGGGCCCTAGGCATATATTATATACTATATTAAAGTATGTAGGTATTTATTGAATTGGCAGTTTTGTCAATAATCTCATCAATGATAATACTAAGCAAGATAATTTAGCGAGAAAATACAATGTCAGTTCTAAATTATGACAAGTTCTCATCTATATAGGATCCAAAGAAATAAAAGATGAAAGAGGTAGGAGAAAAATATGCTAGCACACTGTAGATGATAGAGGGAAGGAAGGGGAGGAAAAATATATAGCATTTATTTCAAAAAGCCACACCTAGCTACATCATAGTTTCAATTGATACTTTATAAATCAGCTTTATATTTATAATTCTATTAAATGATAAATAACTTCATTTAAAATGAAAAGAAATATTATTAGACTCTGAGGTGGCCTCTAGAGTATCAATGAAAGATTAAATAATCTTCAATGCAATTTTAGTTATATTTTTACATTAATTATTTGAAAATTGGTGATTCATATTGGGTTGCTTAATATAAATATTCATCTAATCAGAACATCTCATTAATAAGCCATTCTAGATAGACTGAAAATTACTATTTCTGAATTGTTTTTTACATCATCACTTTGCAAGACAAATACAGATTTAGATCAGAGTTAGGTCTAGGAATCTATGTCAAAAGTATCTAAGTGCTCATTTTACTTAAAAAAAAAAAACACAATAATATCCCACGATCTAGAGTGTATGAGTAGCTACAAAAGAAGAATCAGACTAAGTCAATGCAGCTTGTGGTAAAGAAAACACAGAATTCATAGGGCCTCAAATGAACTCTGGAGTTGAGAAATCCAAAAGCTTGATTAGGAACTTCCCAGTATTTATTCCTGTAACTACCATATACCCATGGGAAGGAAAAGACTAAATCAGGGGTCCCTGGTCCACAGCCTCTTAGGAACAGGGCCGCACAGCAGGAGGTGAGCAGTGGGTGAGCAAGCGGAGCTTCATGTGCCACTCCCCATTGCTTGTATTACTGACTGAACCACCCCCCCACCCCACCCCCATCTGTGGAAAAATTGTCTTCCACAAAACTGGTCCCTGGTGCGAAAAAGGTTGGGGACCGCTGGACTAAATGAAGACTTTACATGCCTCTGAGTGGTTCACCAATGCTGGCTTAGAGTATTTTTTCCCCAGTCATGATCACACTACTCTGGGTGTTTGCAGGCTAATGCAATTCTCAATATTGTCCAGGCCATCAGACACAGAGTTATTCAGAGGCCATTTATTCTCTATGCTACTTAATTAATCACAGCTTCTATGTAGTGATGAAACTGCCTCCTACTGAGATACATTTATAAAACAGAAAATTCCAAAGAAGATATACTGTCATTTTCCCTATAATGGCAATTGGAAGAACTGTATCTCTATTTATCCCATTAAAAGTTGCTCTGGGGAATGCAACTCTACACAGATTATCTGTTCTCCTAATAAATATGAACATTAAACTAAAATAATAATCCTTTAATTTATGAAATAACCAAGCTAAATAAAGAGGAACATTAAGGAACAGTCCACCTTGAAAGAACTGAAAATGACCCACATTCACAATAAATGATTGCAAAAGCTCAGGCTAGGATTTATAAATTCCTGCAAATTACTCTGGTTTGGAGACTAAAACCAATTAATTAGAATGGAAACCTTTCTTTTTCTCCAGCAAATTTGACAGAATATATTTCTGCTATTTTGGCTCTCTTTAGAGCATATATGTGACTCTAAAATACACTACTTTCTATGGAAAAACTTATGACTTTCGCTTTATATATATTATATTGCCCATCACTCCCATTCCTGGCATCTGAAATAAAATGTCTGCAATATTTTCTATTGACTATCACTAATTGAAAATTTCTTTTTTGCTTTGAAAACCAAGGATGTTCTAGCAGTTATTTTAAAAATACTATTTGTACTGCATAAATTATTAGACCTTTAAAAAATGATAAATGATAGAGTGTATATCCTATGCATATTTTTGCAAAACATTTAAACTTAATAATCACATACACTAGAGAAAGTACTATCCTGACTAAAATTAAAGAGAGAATGTTTTGTCATATTGTGCATAACATTTCTAACATATTGGTAACTCTGGAAAGTTTTCACTTCATTTAGAGAGTCTTCTGCCATGTTTATTTAAGGCAAGAGAATGGAAATTACAGGTTATTGGTTAGATCCAAAAGGAAAGTATCCAGACATTATATCTTTATTTATGCTTAGTTGCTTACATGTGATCATGTCATTAAAAGGCTTGTTACCATGTCCTTAAGGACTACAAAATGAAATTATTATTCTATTGAAAACATTTTTCTTAATCTCAATGTTGATGTCTGTGTGTGTGTGCGTGTTTGTGTGTGTTTGTGTATGTGCGTGTATGTGTCCTTCCCTTTGTCTTTCTTCGTTTGGCTATAACAGTTCATCTGCTTTATCTAAATTTTATTCTGAGTGTGTCTCTGTGTACCTTCTCTGCCTATTACTGACTTTTTTTGACATATAATTCACATACCCTAAAATTCATCATTTTAAAGTGCACAACTTGGGAGGAGATTCAAGATGGCAGAAGAGTAGGCAGTGGAGATCACCTTCCTCCCCACACATACATCAGAAATACATCTACGTGTGGAACGACTCCTACAGAACGTGAACTGAACGCTGGCAGAAGACCTCAGACCTCCCAAAAGACAAGAAACTCCCCACGTACCTGGGTAGGGCAAAAGAAAAAAGAAAAAACAGAGACAAAAGAATAGGGATTGGGACCTGCACCAGTGGGAGGGAGCTGTGAAGGAGGAAAGGTTTCCACACACTAGGAAGCCCCTTCGCGGGCGAAGACTGTGGGTGGCGGAGGGGGGAAGTTTTGGAGCCACGGAGGAGAGCGCAGCAACAGGGGTGCGGAGGGCAAAGCGGAGAGATTCCCAAGCAGAGGCTCGGTGCCGACCAGCACTCACCAGCCCGAAAGGCTTGTCTGCTCACCCACCGTGGGGGGGGCGGGGGCTGGGAGCTGAGGCTCGGGCCTCGGTCAGATCCCAGGGAGAGGACTGGAGTTGGCTACGTGAACACAGCTTGAAGGGGGCTACTGCGCCATAGCTAGACGGGAGGGAGTCTGGTAAAAAGTCTGGAACTGCTGAAGAAACAAGAGACTCTTTCTTGCTTCTTTGTTTCCTGGTGCGTGATGAGAGGGGATTAAGAGCACTGCGTAAAGTAGCTCCAGAGACCGGCGCGAGCCGCGGCTATCAGCGTGGATACCAGAGATGGGCATGAGACATTAAGGCTGCTGGTGCAGCCACCAAGAAGCCTGTGTGCAACCACAGGTCACGCTCCACACCTCCCCTCCCAGGAGCCTGTGCAGCCCACTACTGCCAGGGTCCTGTGATCCAGGGACAACTTCCCCAGGGAGAACACACAGCACGCCTCATGCTGGTGCAACATCACGCTGGCCACTCCCACCGCAGGCTCGCCCCACATTCCGTACCCCTCCCTGCCCCTGGCCTGAGTGAGCCAGAGCCCCCGAATCAGCTGCTCCTTTAACCGCGTCCTGTCTGAGTGAAGAAAAGATGCCCTCAGGAGACCTACACACAGAGGTGGGGCCAAATCCAAAGCTGAATCCCAGGAGCTGGGCAAACAAAGAAGAGAAAGGGAAATCTCTCCCAACAGCCTCAGGAGCAGCGGATTAAATCTCCACAATCAACTTGATGCATCCTGCATCTGTGGAATACCTGAATAGACAACGAATCATCCCAAATTGAGGAGGTGGACTCTGAAAGAAACGGTATATATATTTTTCCCTATTTCTATTTTTGTGAGTGTGTATCTGTATGCTCCTGTGTGTGATTTTGTCTGCATAGCTTTGCTTTGACCATTTGTCCTAGGGTTCTGTCTGTCCGGCTTTTTTTTCATCTTTTTTTTAGGATACTTTTTAGTGCTTGATATCATTGGTGGATTTGTTTTTTGGTTTGGTTGCTCTCTTCTTTCTTTCTATTTATTACTTTTAAATTTTTTTAATAATTATTTTTTATTTAAATAACTTTTATTTTATTATTTTCTTTCTTTCTTTCTTCCTTTCATTTTCCTTCCTTCCTTCTTTTCTTTTCTTTTCTTTCTTCTTTTTCTCCCTTTTATTCTGAGTCGTGTGGGGACAAGCTCTTGGTGCTCCAGCCAGGCGTCAGGGCTGTGCCTCTGAGGTGGGAGAGCCAAGTTGAGGACATTGGTCCACCAGAGACCTCCCAGCTCCATGTAATATCAAACGGTGAAACTCTCTCACAGATCTCCGTCTCAATGCCAAGACCCAGCTCCACTCAACAACCAGCAAGCTACAGTGCTGGACACCCTATACCAAACAACTAGCAAGACAGGAACACAACCCCACCCATTAGCAGAGAGGCTACCTAAAATAATGTCACAACACCACAAAACACACCACCAGAAGTAGACCTGCCCACCAGAAAGACAAGATCCAGCATCATCCACCAGATCACAGGCCCTAGTCCCCTCCACCAGGAAGCCTACACAAGCCACTGAAACAATCTTAGCCACTGGGGGCAGACACCAAAAACAACAGGAACTACGAACCTGCAGCCTGCGAAAAGGAGACTCCAAACACAGTTAGTTAAACAAAATGAGAAGACAGAGAAACACACAGCAGATGAAGGAGCAAGGTAAAAACCCACCAGACCAAACAAATGAAGAGGAAATAGGCAGTCTACCTGAAAAACAGTTCAGAATAATGACAGTAAAGATGATCCAAAATATTGGAAATAGAATGGAGAAAATACAACGAACATTTAACAAGGACCTAGAAGAACTAAAGAGCAAACAAACAATGATGAACAACACAATAAATGAACATTAAAATTCTCTAGAAGGGATCAATAGCCGAATAACTGAGGGAGAGGGACAGATAAGTGACCTGGAAGATAAAATAGTGGAAATAACTACTGCAGAGCAGAATAAAGGAAAAAGAATGAAAAGAATTGAGGACAGTCTCAGAGACCTCTGGGACAACATTAAACACATCAATATTTGAATTATAGGGGTCCCAGAAGAAGAAGAGAAAAAGAAAGGGACTGAGAAAATATTTGAAAATATTAAAGTTGAAAACTTCCCTAATTTGGGAAAGGAAATAGGTAATCAAGTCCAGGAAGCACAGAGAGTCCCATACAGGATAAATCCAAGGAGAAACACACCAAGAAACATATTAATCAAAATATCAAAAATTAAATACAAAGAAAAAATATTAAAAGCAGCAAAGGAAAAACAACAAATAACATACAAGGGAATCCCCATAAGGTTAACAGCTGATCTTTCAGCAGAAACTCTGCAAGCCAGAAGGGAGTGACAGCACATGTTGAAAGTGATGAAAGGGAAAAACCTACAACCAACATTACTCTGCCCAGGAAGGATCTCATTCAGATTCGATGGAGAAATTAAACCTTTACAGACGAGCAAGAGCTAAGAGAATTCAGCACCACCAAACCAGCTTTACAACAAATGCTAAAGGAACTTCTCTTGGCAGGAAACACAAGAGAAGGAAAAGGTCTACAAAAACAAACCCAAAACATTAAGAAAATGGTAATAGGAACATACATATTGACAATTACCTTAAATGTAAATGGATTAAATGAGCCAACCAAAAGACACAGACTGGCTGAATGGATACAAAAACAAGATCCGTATATACGCTGTCTACAAGAGACCCACTTCAGACCTAGGGACAAATACAGACTGAAAGTGAGGGGATGGAAAAAGATATTCCATGCAAAAGGAAATCAAAAGAAAGCTGGACTGGCAATTCTCATATCAGAAAAAATACTTTAACACAAAGACTATTACAAGAAACAAAGAAGGACACTACCTAATGATCAAGGGATCGATCCAAGAAGAAGGTATAACAATTGTAAATATTTATGCACCCAACATAGGAGCACCTCAATACATAAGGCAAATGCTAACAGCCATAAAAGGGGAAATCGACAGTAACACAATCATAGTAGGGGACTTAAACACCCCACTTTCACCAATAGACACATCATCCAAAATGAAAATAAATAAAGGAACACAAGCTTTAAATGATACATTAAACAAGATGGACTTAATTGATATTTGTAGGACATTCCATACAAAAACAACAGAATACACTTTCTTCTCAAGTGCTCATGGAACATTCTCCAGGATAGATCATATCTTGGGTCACAAATCAAGCCTTGGTAAATTGAAGAAAATTGAAATTGTATCAGTTATCTTTTCTGACCACAGCGCTATAAGACTAGATATCAATTACAGGAAAAAATCTGTAAAATATCCAAACACATGGAGGCTAAACAATACACTACTAAGCAAGAGATTACTGAAGAAATCAAAGAGGAAATAAAAAACTACCTAGAAACAAATGACAACGAAAACATGATGACCCGAAACCTATGGGATGGAGCAAAAACAGTTCTAAGAGGGAAGTTGACAGCAATACAATCCTACCTTAGGAAACAAGAAATATCTCAAATTAACAACCCAACCTTACACCTAAAGCAATTAGAGGAAGAAGAAAAAAAAAAAAACCCAAAGTGAGCAGAAGGAAATAAATCATAAAAATCAGATCAGAAATAAATGAAAAAGAAACGAAGGAAATGATAGCAAAGATCAATAAAACTAAAAGCTGTTTCTTTGAGAAGGTAAACAAAATTGACAAACCATTAGCCAGACTCATAAAGAAAAAAAGGGAGAGGACTCAAATCAATAGAATTAGAAATGAAAAAGGAGAAGTAACAACTGACACTGCAGAAATACAAAGGATTATGAGAAATTACTACTACAAGCAACTCTACGCCAGTAAAATGGACAACCTGGAAGAAATGGACAAATTCTTAGAAAAGCACAACCTTCCAAGACTGAACCAGGAAGAAACAGAAAATATGAACAGACCAATCACAAGCACTGAAATTGAAACTGTGATTAAAAATCTTCCAACAAACGAAAGCCCAGGACGAGATGGCTTCATGGGCGAATTCCACCAAACATTTAGAGAAGAGCTAATACATATCCCTCTCAAACTTCCAAAATGTAGCAGAGGGAGGATCACTCCCAAACTCATTCTACGAGGCCACCATCACCCTGATACCAAAACCACACAAAGATATCACAAAGAAAGAAAACTACAGGCCAAGATCCCTGATGAAGATAGATGCAAAAATCCTCAACAAAATACTAGAAAACAGAATCCAACAGCACATTAAAAGGATCATAAACCATGATCAAGTGGCATTTATCCAAGGAATGCAAGGATTCTTCAATATACGCAAATCAATCAATGTGATACATCATATTAACAAATTGAAGGAAACAAAAACGTATGATCATCTCAATCGATGCAGAGAAAGCTTTTGACAGAATTCAACACCCATTTATGAAATAAACCCTCCAGAAAGTAGGGCATAGAGAGAACTTTCCTCAACATAATAAAGGCCATATATGACAAACCCACAGCCAACACCGTCCTCAATGGTGAAAAACTGAAACCATTTCCACTAAGATCAGGAACAAGACAAGGTTGTCCACTCTCACCACTATTAGTGAACATAGTTTTGGAAGTTTTAGCCACAGCCGTCAGAGAAGAAAAAGAAATAAAAGGAATCCAAATGGAAAAGAAGAAGGAAAGATGTCACTCTTTGCAGATGACATGATACTATATATAGAGAATCCTAAAGATGCTACCAGAAAACTACCAGAGCTAATCAATGAATTTGGTGAAGTAGCAGGATACAAAATTAATGCACAGAAATCTCTTGCATTCCTATACACAAATGATGAAAAATCTGAAAGTGAAATTACGAAAACACTCCCATTTACCATTGCAACAAAAAGAATAAAATATCTAGGAATAAACCTACCTAAGGAGACAAAAAACCTGTATGCAAAAAGTTATAAGACACTGATGAAAGAAATTAAAGATGATACAAATAGACGGAGAGATATACCATGTTCTTGGATTGGAAGAATCAATATTGTGAAAATGATTATACTACCCAAAGCAATCTACAGATTCAGTGCAATCCCTATCAAACTATCACTGGCATTTTTCACAGAACAAGAACAAAAAATTTCAGAATTTGTATGGAAACACAAAAGACCCCGAATAGCCAAAGCAATCTTGAGAAAGAAAAACGGAGCTGGAGGAATCTAACTCTCTGACTTCAGACTATACTACAAAGCTACAGTAATCAAGACAGTATGGTACTGGCACATAAACAGAAATATAGATCAATGGAACAGGATAGAAAGCCCAGAGATAAACCCACGCACATATGGTCACCTTATCTTTGATAAAGGAGGCAAGAATATACAGTGGAGAAAAGACAGCCTCTTCAATAAGTGGTGCTGGGAAAACTGGGCAGCTGCATGTAAAAGTATGAAATTAGAACACTCCCTAAGGTATTACACAAAAATAAACTCAAAATGGATTAAATAACTAAATGTAAGGCCAGACACTCTAAAACTCTTAGAGGAAAACACAGGCAAAACACTCTATGACATAAATCACAGTAAGATATTTTTTGACCCACCTCCTAGAGTAATGGAAATAAAACTCAAAATAAACAAATGAGACCTAGTGAAACTTGAAAGCTTTTGGACAGCAAAGGAAACTTTAAACAAGACGAAAAGACTACCCTCAGAATGGGAGAAAATATTGTGCAAACGAACCAACGGACAAAGGATTAATCTTCAAAATATATAAACAGCTCATGCAGCTCAATATTAAAAAAACAAAGAACCCAATACAAAAGTGGGGAGAAGACCTAATCAGACATTTCTTCAAGAAGACATACATGGCCAAGAGGCACATTAAAAGCTGTTCAACATCACTAATTATTAGAGAAATGTAAATCAAAACTACAATGAGGTATCACCTCATTCCAGTTAGAATAGGCATCATCAGAAAATCTACAAACAACGGATGATGGAGAGGGTGGAGAGAAAAGGGTATCCTCTTGCACTGTTGGTAGGAATGTAAATTGATCCAGCCACTGTGGAGAACAGTATGGAGGTTCCTTAAAAAACTAAAAATAGAATTACCATTTGACCCAGCAAACCCACTACTGGGCATATACCCAGAGAAAACCATAATTCAAAAAGACACATGCACCCCAATGTTCATTGCAGCACTATGTACAATAGCCAGGTCATGGAAGCAACCTAAATGCCCACTGACAGACTAATGGATAAAAAAGATGTCATACATACATACAATAGAATATTACTCAGCCATAAAAAGGAACGAAATTGGGTCATTTGTAGAGACATGGATGCATCTAGAGACTGTTATACACAGTGAAGTAAGTCAGAAAGAGAAAAACGAATATTTTATATTAACGTATATATGTGGAATCTAGATAAATGGTAAAGATGAACTGGTTTGCAAGGCAGAAATAGAGACACAGACGTAAAGAACAAACGTATGGACACCAAGCGGGGAACGTTCGGGGACTTGGGGTGGTGGTGTGATGAATTGGGAGATTGGAATTGACATGTATACACTAATATGTATAAAATAGATAACTAATAAGAACCTGCTGTATAAAAAATAAATAAAATAAAATTCAAATTAAAAAAAGAACCTAAGTCATCTCAACCAGTATAGAAAATATTAAAAGAATAACATATATGTGCCTGAATCATCTGATGAGAGTAATAAATACAATTATTTAAATTTATCATTTTATTTTTAATTGTTTCAAACTATTATCTCTAGCTATTTCTTGAACTATTACTTCAACAAAGTTGTTATTGACTGAAATGTACTTCTAATGTATATCTTTTATATATGTATTATTATCTTCATAACATGGCTACATTTTGCCATCATGTATAAAGATAGGATATCTTTGTATAAGTTTACAAGATATAGTTAGAAAAGTCACCCTTTTCCTACTGAAAAACCAAACAGTTGGCATGTGAGAATTCCACAAATTGTAGAAAGAGCTTTCCCATACGTAGTCAAACCACCATTTCAAGAGAAGTACAGAAGATGCTACCTCCTGTGGGCAAGCAGATAGTATAGATCTTGGGAGGAGGGTGGCAGCATCTCTAATTATATATTTCTCCACAAGCCTGGGACAGGAGAGCACTGATTGCAAAAACATTGCAACATTGATATTACACATGCAGTAGCACGTTTAATTCATTGATTTTTAATGTTCTCCCTTGTTTTTTTCACCCCCCCGGGTCCTTCTGAGATTCTTATGAAAGCTATGGCTCTCCCCGCCAGAAAAATTGACGTACTTTCTATATATGTTATTTCACATAAGTATCAGGGGATTCACAGACACCTTAAAAAACGTGACCACTGCCTGGATTGAAAACTTCTCTTTTACCACCTGGATAGAATTTTAGCCTTAAGTCAATGAAATTTGTAACACTCAACTACCTAAAGCTACTAACATTAAATTAAACATCTTTAAGAATATATCCATGACAGCCATACTCAATGATACCATATTTTGAACTATAAACCTTTTTTCCACTACCCATTGTCTATTTTTTAAATTAAGGAACAAAACAGTGGGAGAAATGATATGGGATGAGTATCAGGAGGCCAATCCTGATATGTCAGTAGCCCTACTTGAGAAACTGTACTTTGTGTGAAACTAAGTGCTCTCCAGATCTTCCCTGTAAGATGTTTACTGTCCATTTTCAAGTCCCCGTCACAGTAGTCTGATATTTCTTGTGAGCACATTAGGAAAAAAGGGTTTTGAATCTAAGAATTTTACAAATACACCAATATTCATGTTTCTGAAAATACTTGTATTTCTGCTATTGGCAGAATAAAGCAAAGGAAGTGTGGTAATAGAGTTAGTAGAAATGGCTAATCAAGAGCTCTCATACCATTTCTATATAAACTTCTTCCCATCAAGTAGGAATCATGAATATTATGTTTAACCATTATATTCTTATTACTAAGGAGAGTGCTTGGCATATAGAAGATGCTCAGTAAATATGAGTAAACTTGGAGAATGTTAAGACTGGTAAAGGAGTCTTAACATACTTGTCATACTGGTAGGACCCTAGAGAAACACTAAAAGTGAACACAAGAAAGATGACTAAAAATAACCTAAATGTCTACATTTGGATGCATTAGCTGGAGTTCTGCAGGATGCAGATCCTGAGGCAAAAGTTTATATGACACTATTTTATTAGGGAGTGCAGAGGTGTGAAAAAAAAAAAAAGAGGGAAAAAGGGAGAGCAAACATAAGGAGATGAATTTATGAGTAGAAATTTAATTGGTATCAAGTACAGTCTTCAGAAAGGGTCTATGAACTATTACAGCCCACATGCATGTAGTATGAGTTATAGCCTGTTGGGGGAAAAAGGGAGAAGAATTTATCTGCTGGTGCCCACCTCCTATTGGTTCAACATTTGCCCTAGGGAGCATTAACACCTCCTCACATCCAGGTTACACACACACTAGAACCAGGTGGATCTCACTGCATCTCATGCTTCAGTGGTAATAAACAAGCCCTAAGAGGCAATTACTATTAATCTGCCTGCTAGAGCCGTTGCTGGGCAGAGCCCAGCTGAATTGTTCTCTGAGGTGGTAGCTAGGCCAGAACAAGGGACCAAAGGCCCAGACAAGTGAGGCTAAGAGGATTTCTGGAGGCACAAATAAACATACTTTAGTATATTCATATAATGGAATACTACTCAGCAATAAAAAATATAAATTAATCATATACAGTTTTTATTATATTGAGGTATGTTCCCTCTATGCCCACTTTCTGGAGAGTTTTTTTTTTTTAAATAACTTTATTGCAGTATAATTGCTTTAGAATGGTTTCTGCTTTATAACAAAGTGAATCAGTTATACATATACACATGTTCCCATATCTCTTCCCTCTTGCGTCTCCCTCCCTCCCACCCTCCCTATCCCACCCCGCTAGGTGGTCACAAAGCACCAAGCTGATCTCCCTGTGCTATGCAGCTGCTTCCCACTATCTATTTTACGTTTGGTAGTGTATATATGTCCATGCCACTCTCTCACTTTGTCCCAGCTTACCCTTCCGCCCCCCCATATCCTCAAGTCCATTCTGTAGTAGGTCTGTGTCTTTATTCCTGTCTTGCCCCTAGGCTCTTCATGACCTTTTTTCTTTATCCTTAGGTTCCATATATATGTGTTAGCATAAGGTATTTGTTCTTCTCTTTCTGAGTTACTTCAGTCTGTATGACAGACTCCAGGTCCATCCAGCTCACTACAAATAACTCAATTTCATTTCTTTTTATGGCTGAGTAATATTCCATTGTATATACGTGCCACATCTTCCTTATCCATTCATCTGTTGATGGACATTTGGGTTGCTTCCATGTCCTGGCTATTGTAAACAGAGCTGCAATGAACATTTTGGTACATGACTCGTTTTGAATTTTGGTTTTCTCAGGGTATATGCCGAGTACTGGGATTGCTGGGTCATATGGTAGTTCTGTTTCTAGTTTTTTAAGGAACCTCCGTACTGTTCTCCATAGTGGCTGTATCAATTTACATTCCCACCAACAGTGCAAGAGGGTTCCCTTTTCTCCACACCCTCTCCAGCATTTATTGTTTTTAGATTTTTTGATGATGGCCATTCTGACCGGTGTGAGATGATATCTCATTGTAGTTTTGATTTGCATTTCTCTAATGATTAATGATGTTGAGCATTCTTTCATGTGTTTGTTGGCAATCTGTATATCTCCTTTGGAGAAATGTCTATTTAGGTCTTCTGCCCATTTTTGGGTTAGGGTGTTTGTTTTTTTTTGATACTGAGATGCATGAGCTGCTTTTAAATTTTGGAGATTATTCCTTTGTCAGTTGCTTCATTGGCAAATATTTTCTCCCATTCTGAGGGTTGTCTTTTGGTCTTGTTTATGGTTTCCTTTGTTGTGCAAAAGGTTTTAAGTTTCATTAGGTCCTATTTGTTTATTTTTGTTTTTATTTCTATTTCTCTAGGAGGTGGGTCAAAAAGGATCTTGCTGTGATTTATGTCATAGAGTGCTCTGCCTATGTTTTCCTCTAAGAGTTTGATAGTGTCTGGCCTTACATTTAGGTCATTAATCCATTTTGAGTTTACTTTTGTGTATGGTGTTAGGGAGTGTTGTAATTTCATACTTTTACATGTACCTGTCCAGTTTTCCCAGCACCACTTATTGAAGAGGCTGTCTTTTCTCCACTGTATATTCTTGCCTCCTTTATCAAAGATAAGGTGACCATGTGTGCGTGGGTTTATCTCTGGGCTTTCTATCCTGTTCCGTTAGTCTATATTTCTGTTTTTGTGCAGGTACCATACTGTCTTGATTACTGTAGCTTTGTAGTATAGTCTGAGGTCAGGGAGCCTGATTCCTCCAGCTCCGTTTTTCTTTCTCAAGATTGCTTTGGCTATTCGGCGTCTTTTGTGTTTCCATACAAATTGTGAAATTTGTTGTTGTTGTTCTGTGAAAAATGCCAGTGGTAGTTTGATAGGGATTGCATTGAATCTGTAGATTGCTTTGGGTAGTAGAGTCATTTTCACAATGTTGGTTCTTCCAATCCAAGAACATGGTATATACCTCTCCATCTATTTGTATCATCTTTAATTTCTTTCATCAGTGTTTTATAACTTTCTGCATACAGGTTTTTTGTCTCCTTAGGTAGGTTTATTCCTAGATATTTTATTCTTTTTGTTGCAATGGTAAATGGGAGTGTTTTCGTAATTTCACTTTCAGATTTTTCATCATTAGTGTATAGGAATGCTAGAGATTTCTGTGCATTAATTTTGTATCCTGCTACTTTACCAAATTCATTGATTAGCTCTGGTAGTTTTCTGGTAGCATCTTTAGGATTCTCTATGTATAGTATCATGTGATCTGCAAACAGTGGCAGCTTTACTTCTTCTTTTCCAATTTGGATTCCTTTTATTTCTTTTTCTTCTCTGATTGCTGTTGCTAAATGGTTTTCAATTTTGTTTATCTTCCCAAAGAAACAGCTTTTAGTTTTATTGATCTTTGCTATTGTTTCCTTCATTTATTTTTCATTTATTTCTGATCTGATCTTTATGATTTATTTCCTCCTGCTCACTTTCGGGTTTTTTCTTCTTATTTCTCTAACTGCTTTAGGTGTAATGTTAGGTTTTTTATTTGAGATGTTACTTGTTTCTTGAGGTAGGATTGTATTGCTATAAATTTCCCTCTTAGTACTGCTTTTGCTCCATCGCATAGGTTTTGGGTTGTCATGTTTTCACTGTCCTTTGTTTCTAGGTAGTTTTCAAATTCCTCTTTGATTTCTTCAGCGATCTCTTTGTTATTAAGTAGTGTACTGTTTAGTCTCCGTGTGTTTGTATGTTTTACAGATTTTTTACCTATAATTGATATCTAGTCTCATAGTGTTGTGGTCCAAAAAGATACTTGATACCATTTCAATTTTCCTAAATTTATCAAGGCTTGATTTGTGACCCAGGATATGATCTATACTGGAGAATGTTCCATGAGCACTTAAGAAGAAAGTGTATTATGTTGTTTTTGGATGGAATGTCCTACAAATATCAATTAAGTCCATCTTGTTTAATGTATCATTTAAAGCTTGTGTTTATTTATTTTCATTTTGGATGATGTGTCTATTGGTGGAAGTGGGGTGTTTAAATCCCCTACTATGATTGTGTTAGTATCGATTTCCCCTTTTATGGCTGTTAGCATTTGCCGTACGTATTGAGGTGCTCCTATGTTGGGTGCATAAATATTTACAATTGTTATATCTTCTTCTTAGACTGATCCCTTGATCATGAGGTAGTGTCCTTCTTTGTTTCTTGTAATAGTCTTCGTGTTAAAGTCTATTTTTTCTGATATGAGAATTGCCAGTCCAGCTTTCTTTTGATTTCCTTTTGCATGGAATATCTTTTTCCATCCCCTCACTTTCAGTCTGTATTTGTCCCTAGGTCTGAAGTGGGTCTATTGTAGACAGCATATGTATGGGTCTTGTTTTTGTATCCATTCAGCCAGTGTATGTCTTTTGGTTGCAGCGTTTATTCCATTTACATTTAAGGTAATTATCGATATGTATGTTCCTATTACCATTTTGTTACTTGTTTTGGGTTTCTTATTGTAGATCTTTTCCTTCTCTTGTGTTTCCTGCCTAGAGAATTTCCTTTAGCATTTGCTGTAAAGCTCATTTGGTAGCGCTGAACTGTCTTAGCTTTTGCTTCTCTGTAAAGGTTTTAATTTCTCCATCGAATCTGAATGAGATCCTTGCTGGGTACAGTAATCTTGGTGTAGGTTTTTCACTTTCATCACTTTCAATATGTCCTGCTACTCCCTTCTGGCTTGCAGTTTCTTCTGAAAGATCAGCTGTTAACCTTATGGGGATTCCTTGTATGTTATTTGTTGTTTTTCCCTTGCTGTTTTTAATAGTTTTTCTTTGTATTTAATTTTTGATAGTTTGATTAATATGTGTCTAGGCATGTTTTTCCTTGGATTTATCCTGCATGGGACTCTGTGCGTTTTCTGGACTTGATTAACTATTTCCATTACCATATTAGGGAAGTTTTCAACTTTAATATCTTCAAATATTTTCTCAGTCCCTTTCTTTTTCTCTTCTTCTTCTGGGACCCCTGTAATTCGAATGTTGGTGCGCTCAATGTTGTCCCAGAGGTCTCTGAGACCGTCCTTAATTCTTTTTTTTTTTTTTGCGGTACGCGGGCCTCTCACTCTTGTGGCCTCTCCCATTGCGGAGCACAGGCTCTGGACGCACAGGCTCAGCGGCCATGGCTCATGGGCCCAGCCGCTCCGCGGCATGTGGAATCTTCCCGGACCAGGGCACGAACCTGTGTCCCCTGCATCGGCAGGCAGACTCTCAACCACTGTGCCACCAGGGAAGCCCCTGAACTTAATTCTTTTCATTCTTTTTTCTTTATTCTGCTCTGTAGTAGTTATTTCCACTATTTTATCTTCCAGGTCACTTATCCGTTCTTCTGCCTCAGTTATTCTGCTGTTGATTCCTTCTACAGAGTTTTCTATTTCATTTAATGTGTTGCTCAACATTGTTTGTTTGCACTTTAGTTCTTCTATGTCCTTGTTAAACTTTTCTTGTGTTTTCTCCGTTCTATTTCCAAGATTTTGGACCATCTTTACTATCATTATTCTGAATTCTTTTTCAGGTAGACTGCCTATTTCCTCTTCATTTGTTTGGTCTGGTGGGTTTCTACCTTGCTCCTTCATCTGCTGTGTTTCTCTGTCTTCTCATTTGCTTACCTTACTGTGTTTGGAGTCTCCTTTTCACAGGCTGCAGGTTTGTATTTCCCGTTGTTTTTGGTGTCTGCCCCCAGTGGCTAAGGTTCATTCAGTGGGTTGTGTAGGCTTCCTGGTGGAGGGGACTAGTGCCTGTGTTCTCGTGGATGAGGCAGGAGCTTGTCTTTCTGTTGGGTAGGACTGCAACCAGTGGTGCGTTTTGGGGTGTCTGTGACCTTATTATGATTTTAGGCAGCCTCTCTGCTAATGGGTGGGGTTGTGTTCCTGTCTTGCTAGTTGTTTGGAATAGAGTGTCCAGCACTGTAGCTTGCTGGTTGTTGAGTGGAGCTTGGTTTTAGTGTTGAGATGGAGATCTCTGGGAGAGCTTTTGCTGTTTGCTATTACATGGAGCTGGCAAGTCTCTGGTGGGCCAATGTCCTGAACTCGGCTCTCCCACCTCAGAGGCACAGGCCTGACACCCGGCCAGAGCACCAAGACCCTGCCAGCCACAGGGATCAGAAGAAAAGGGAGAAAAAAAGAAAGAAAGAAAGACAGCAATAAAATAAAAGTTATTAAAATAAAAATTATTAAAAATAAAAAACCTAAAATGTAAATTAAAAAAAAGTAGCAACCAAACCAAAAAACAAATCCAGCAATGATAACAAGCACTAAAAACTATACTAAAAACATAAGTAAAAACAAAAAATTGGACAGACAGAACTCTAGGACAAATGCTAAAAGCAAAGCTATACAGACAAAATCACACAAAGACTCATACACATACACACTCAGAAAAAGAGAAAAAGGAAAACAATATATATATCATTGCTCCCAAGGTCCACTACCCTTATTTTCGGATGATTCATTGTCTATTCAGGTATTCCACAGATGCAGTGTACATGAAGTTGATTATGCAGATTAAATCCGCTGCTCCTGAGGCTGCTGGGAGAGATTTCCTTTTCTCTTCTTAGTTCACACAGCTCCTGGGGTTGGTTCTGCTCTGGATTTGGCCCCGCCTCTGTGTGTAGGTTACCAGAGGTATGGGGTTAAAGGAGCAGCTGATTTGGGGGCTCTGGCTCAGTGAGGCTGGGGGGATGGAGGGGTATGGAATGCGGGGAGAGCCTGCAGTGGCAGAGGCAGGTGTGTCATTGCAACAGCCTTAGGTGCACCGTGTGTTCTTCCCGGGAAGTTGTCCCTGGATCACAGGACCCTGGGAGTGGTGGGCTGCACAGGCTCCCAGGAGCGGGGGTATGGATAGGGACCTGTACTTGCACACAGGCTTCTTTGTGGCTGCAGCAGCAGCAGACTTAGCGTTTCATGCCTGTCTCTGGTGTCCACGCTAACAGCCGCAGCTTGCGTCTGTCTCTGGAACTCGTTTAGGTGGTGCTCTGAATCCCCTCTCCTCACGCACCCTGCAACAATGGTCCCTTGCCTCTTAGGCAGGTCAACTTTTTCCCGGACTCCCTCCCGGCTAGCTGTGGTGCAGTAGCCCCTTTCAAGCTGTGTTCACGTAGCCAACCTCAGTCCTCTCCCTGGGATCTGACCTCCGAAGCCAGAGCCTCTGTACCATTTTAAATGTTTGAAACAAATATCGTGGATATTATTCATAAAAACAATGCTTAAATTTTATTTTGTTTCCTGGGGGCTGGCTGTGAGGTGGGGTATAATCCTTTACTCAGCTGGAGATGAAAGTGGGACAGGATTTCAATTGTAGAAAATCCCCAAAGGAGGGTGGCTAGTGATCCAAATCACAGCACCCAGGGTAATAATGCCTTTAATCTGTGCTGGTATCAATATTCAAAGGGCAAGGTATGAAAAACAGGGTAGCAAAGCTTCCATGGCAGTAATGAAAGTTATGACATTTCAGGAATTCTGTGATTTTTGTTTTTTTATTTTATTTATTTATCTTTGGCTGCATTGGGTCTTCATTGCTGTGCGCGGGCTTTCTGTAGCTGCGGCAAGCCGGGGCTACTTTTCGTTGCAGTGCATGGGCTTCTCATTGCAGTGGCTTCTCTTGTTGTGGAGTGCAGGCTCTACACGCATGGGCTTCAGTAGTTGTGGCACGAAGGCTCTAGAGCACAGGCTCAGTAGTTGTGGCATACAGGCTTAGTTGCTCCACAGCATGTGAGATCTTCCCAGACCAGGGCTTGAACCCATGACCCCTGCATTGGCAGGCAGATTCTTAACCACTACGCCACCAGGGAAGCCCTGGAATTCTGTGTTTGATGTAAGCCTCTAAACATGGTATGGGAAAGGTGAAAGGGTCTGACACCCAGAGGAAAGAGACAAAAGATGGCTATAAAGTTATTAAGGCATGAATTATGTAAATCAGAGCTCCAGTCCAAGCTGAAACAGTAGTGGAAATCAGGAAGTCTAAAGGTGGCCAGCTCAACAGAAGGCACAGGCTATACGTGGTAGCAAGACAGGTTTTGACCCATCCTCTGGTACCTCATAAGGTAACAAGCTTAGGAAGGATTGGTTCAGATGCAATGTGAGGCTGAGCTGGGCAAAGCTGGGACAAGCAATGATCTATATTACCTATGTTTACATCAAGTAGGATTGCAGAGCAAAAGTCTGACTACGTATGTCTTTGATTGTGATTTGGTTTTTCTCAACATTTTAACATTTCTAAAATTGGTATCTAATTTCAAATCAGATATATGTCTTTCATTTGAAAATCTTCCCACCTCTCCACAAAGTCTTCATTGATTAAATTGATGGTCAAATTGGTTTCTCAAAAATAATCACTAAGGGGCTTCCCTGGTGGCACAGTCTGGGAGGATCCCACATGCCGTGGAGCGGCTGGGCCCGTGAGCCATGGCCGCTGAGCCTGCGCGTCCAGAGCCTGTGCTCCGCAACTGGAGAGGCCACAACAGTGAGAGGCCCGCGTACCGCAAAAAAAAAAAAAAAAAAAAATCACTAAGATTATATATGTTTCTCTTCCTAGTGTTTTTTCCTATGTATTAGCACTCCTTTAAATTTAAAAATAAAAAACAAAATTAATACATCAAACTAAAAATCTTCTGCACTGCAAGGAAAATCATCAACAAAATGAAAAGGCAACCCACTGAATGGTAGACAATATTTGCAAATCATACATCTGATAAGGGGATTATGTCCAAAATATATAAAGAATTCACAAAACCCAATAGCAAAAAACCCCAAACAATCCAATTAAGAAATGGACAGAGGATCTGAATAGATATTTTTCCAAAGAAGACATGCAGATGGACAACAGGTACATGAAAAGATGCTCAACATCATTAATCATCAGGGAAATGCAAATCAAAACCACAATGAGATATCACCTCATACCTGTCAGAATGGCTATTATCCAAAAGAAACAAATAACAAGTGTTAGTGAGGATGTGGATTAAAGGGAACCCTGTGCACTGTTGGTGGGAATATAAATTGGTGCAGTAATTATGGAAAATAGTATGGAGGTTCCTCAAAAAATTAAAAATAACTCTCCCTCCTGCCACCTCCCCTGGCCCTCTTGCGCTGCGCGGTTTCTCTGATGCAAGACTGTCCCGGCCCAGATATGGCTCGTGGACAGCAGAAGGTTCAGTCTCAGCAGAAAAATGCCAAAAAGCTGGACAAAAGAAGAAACAAGGACATGACCAAAAGCCTGCTGCCAAAGCTGCCTTAATATGTATCTGCACTGTCTGTAAGACACAAATGCCAGACCCTAAGACCTTCAAGCAGCACTTTGAGAGCAAGCATCCTAAGACTCCACTTCCTCCAGAATTAGCTGATGTTCAGGCATAAAATTGTTTACAGGGGAAGTTGTGACACCTTTGACTCTTCTCCTGTCTCAGACCTTAGGTAACAAACCTGCAGCTGCTTTTCTAACAAATTGTTGATCAGCAAAAATAAAGGGGCTACAGAAACACTCATTTTTATGCTGTTCCCTTTTGGGCTTCATGCAAAGACAATTCTGTGCAAATGTACCGTTGACTCTGATTTGGAAATCTGAAAATCAGTCCATCCTTGTTATAAAAATTTTTTTTATAATTGTAATTATATTGATGTTCATACTGTATAAAATAACTCATTTAATAAAGTAGTACTTTGATTTTACAACATCACAGGATAAATGGTTCTAGAAATTCTATTCTAACTTTCTACATTATTTGCCTTATAAAAATCTAATGAATTCATCAGCTAGAATTGCAAGCACAATTCTTATCTCCCTTTCTAATGCAGGGGCATGTTCATAGTTAAACTAGAGCAGACTCATTCATTAAATTTGTGCACACGATTTTATTGGAAGCTGCTGACCTAGGTGAAGAATGACTTATCTGCTGCCTTAGTATATTGCAATCATGTGTCATTTTCCCCTCTGATTGTTTCTTGTGATTGAGGTTGGAATATTTAAACTTGCTGTGTGACCTGGCTATACCTGCCAGCCATGTATGGCCTGTAGATTAACTGATAAATTCCTTAAAGTGGTTGGATTGTCAGTGAGCCCGTGTGAAAAATTAGGTTCTGAAGTATATGCCACAATGAAGTAATCAGTCTATTGTTCAATACAAAATATGATGGAACATATGTGAACTGGTAAAGGTCTATCTTTTATAAATTATACTTGATTCTTTGAAAACTGTTCAAGTTCTTTCATTTAAAATTGAAACTCATAATTTTCAAAGGAGTTTTTAGAAGTTAATTACAATTTGGCCAATTTATGAATGGATTCTGCATTAACAGAAAGATTGGAATGGCTTGTGACTGGGTTAAATCCCAGTGAGTAGTTGACTTTTACTTTGTGCTGGTTCCTAAAATCAAAGGCTGTGTACAGTATGACTTCCGTCTGAACTAGAAAAGTATTAAAATAGGCCAATATCCACATTTTTTAGGCTCTAAGGATGGGAAGTGGGTTTGTTCCAATGAATGAGGTAAATCCTGCCCAGTTAAAAAAAGACTAACTTAGGTTTCTTCTAATTTGCTTTTGCCAACTATTAATACAAGTGAAACTGCTATAACTCAGTTTAAATTTAAAGTTGATAGAATAGGAAAAACACTCAAATATTTACTGGTAATTGCTTAGAGCTGCAAATCTGATCCTGTGGATTACAAAATGCATTCCCTCTTTCTGCTGTAACTCATCACTGCATTTGTTTTGTAGCTATACATATTCTGGCCCCTTGTTTGTCTTCACTGTAAGTTTAAAATAAGATATTTCCAAGGAAAAGCTTCAGTGGTGATAATTTCTTAGTAACTCCTATTCTTATACTCTTACTTTAAAATAGACATTTTTTCATGTATTTGATTTCTTCAGTTTCAGATTTATTATTTGTTAATTCCCAATATGTTGGTTACCAGAACATTAGAGTTGGCCTAATTGCTTATAGTGGTTATTAACAGAGGTTCTGGTTAAATTACAATTTAAAAGTTTTTAAAAGTGCTTTGAGCATATGTATGTTTATATTAGTAATAAATCATTTAAAAACCTTTCACAAGTTTTGGTTTAATTTTTTTTCATTTGTTTTACTGGCTAATTCAGAATAAAAGCTTTATGTTCTTGTTAAAAAAAATTTAAAAACAGAACTGCAATAAGACCCAGAGAGTCCACTTCTGGGTATTTGTCTGAAGAAAATGAAAACACTATTTCAAAAAGATATGCGCACCCCTATGTTCATTGCAGCATTATTTTCAACAGCCAAGGTATGGAAAAAAACCTAAGTGTTCAATGATGGATGAATGGATAAAGAAATTGTGGTATTTATACACACATACACACACACACATAGACACATTCTGGAATACTATTCAGCCATAAAAAAGAATGAAATCTTGCCCTTTGTGACAACATGAATGAACCTTGAGAGCATTATGCTACGTGAAATAAGTCAGACAAAGAAAGACAATAATTATATATGAAATTTAAACAACAACAACAAGAAACCAAGCTCATAGATACAAAGAACAGATTGGTAGTTGTCAGAGGTGGGAGATGGGTGGGTGGGAGAAATGGGTCAAGGGGGTCAAAAGGTATATAAACTTCTAGTTATAAAATAATTAAGTCATGAGGATATAATGTACAGCATGATGACTATAGTTAATAATACTGTATTGTATGTTGGAAAGTTGCTAAGAAGCTAGATCTTAAAAGTCTTTATCATAAGAAAAAAAAACTTTTTTAAAACTGTGTATGGTACCAGATGTTAACCAGACTTGTGGTGATCATTTCACAACACATATAAATAGAGAATCATTATGTTATACACTGGAAACTAGTATAATGTTACATGTAAATTACACATCAATTAAAAAATCCCCTCAAAACCCCAAAAACAAAATGAAGATTACTCTCTCTCTTGATATGTTCTTCCTTAAAGATACACATGTACAAATCTCTCCTATCAGAAACAACAGAAAAACCTCTCCTTGGATGCTGTGTTTCCATCTAGCTACAATCACCTCTCTCATTCCCTTCAGAGTCAAGTTCCTGGAAAGAAAAGAATATAATTTCTGCTTATTATTTCCCACTACCTACTTAAAATAAAACTGCTCTAGCCAAAAGTCATCTATCTATGACCCAATTGCCAAATCCAGCAGCCTATTTTTAGTCCTCATTGTACTCGACAATTCTGTAGCAGTTAATGCTGTTGGCCAATTTCTTCTCTTAAAACTGTCCTTTTTAAGAAAAATAACCATCTCCACTCTGTCCACTTCCTACCTTCCAGATGCAACCATCCCTGTCAACAGTGGTGAATCCTTTCATACTTTCTCTTGGCTCATGCAAAATATAAAAGCACATGTGCACATAAATACTCTGCTGTCACTTTTCTCAACATACCATGGATGTCTCTCCAAGTTATTAGATATTGATCTTTTAGTCTTTTTTCTAACCTACATACACACATATTTTACATAAATAGGATGATCTATCTGCTTTTTATATTTCAATTTTTTTCTCTCTCTTTTTTTTCCCCCCGCTGGCCTGCCCCCTCCCTGCTCTCTGTAGACTTGCTCCTCCTCCCACTTTCCCCTGTCTCATTTCTTGTAGTGTTCCATCTTGCACCTTATCATTTCCTCTGTGAGGCCTGATCATTGTCCTTTTATTACTCTACCCTTTGTAAACATTCCACCTCTTCCTTTATGACTCTACTCTTTTTATACCTTCCATAATACCTATATTGACTATCTACATATGTCCCCCTTTATTACATTTCTAAGACCCTTGTGGGCATGGATTATGTTTTATTTATGTTTCCTATTCCAGAACTTAGAGGGAAGAATAGAAATAGGAATTAGGGAGATAAGCGGAGAGGAAATTTAAGACAAGGAGACAATTTGGGGAAATCATGGAGTTTGTGGATGAGGTACCTGTCAATCTGACAGGATGAGAGCTTTTCCAATAAGGAGTAGGAAATATTCCTTGAGAGCTAAGGTGGGTCATTTGCTACTGGTCAGGAATGGGCAAAGTATAGCCTATGTGACAAATACGACCCGCTATCTGTATTTTTTTGTAACTAAAATTTCAGTGGAACGTAGCCATGCTCATTGGTCTATGTATTGTGTATGGCTATTTTTGTGCCACCATAGCAGAACTAAGTAGTTGTGACAGAGACTGTACGGTCAGCAAAGCCTACTACAGTACAGGTCACTGCATGTCAGCCTGAGATGTCTCATTATGCTCCTGAATGGAATATAGCATTGCTAATTTCCACCACAATCAACAAATATTTATTGAGTGAACAAAGCATTATTTCAGGCCTTGGGGATTTTCTTAGTCTGCTTGGGCTGTGATAACAAAATACCATAGACTGGGAAGCTTAAACAATAGTCATTTATTTCTCACAGTTCTGGAGGCTGGGAATCCAAGATCAGGGTGCTAGCATGGTTGGGTTCTGGTGAAAAACCTCTTCCTGACTTGCAAACACCCATCTTCTCATTGTGTGTTCACATGGCCTTTCCTCTGCGAGTGTGGAAAGAGATCTCTCTCTCTTCCTTTCCTTATAAGGCAGCCAATCCTATCAGATTAGGATGCCACCCTTATGACTTCATTTAACCCTAATTACCTCCTAAAAACCCTATCTTCAAATACAGTCACAGAAGGGGTTAGAGCTTCAAGGAACGAATTTTGGGGGGATACAATTCAGTCCATAGCAGGGATATACAAGGCACTAGGGATGTTGCGGTGAACATATGAAGCAATTAAGTCCTCTGAACTAATTCTTTAAAAAGGAAAAAAAAATGTGAAGAAGAGATAGTTTCAAGAATGTGAGTGCTAAATGGCACAAAGAGGCAATAATTAAGGCATGGGGTACCAAGGTCCTGAAACAGAGTGGTTGTGTTGAGAATTTAAGGCATTTTGAAAGTAAAATCAGCAGAAGCTAATTCTCATTCGAATGGAGGAGGACACACTGGTTTCATAACGAATAATTTTGATTTTTTTCCTCATAAATCTTAAAATCTCTGAATTCACAATTTCATTTTGATTTGCATTCCCCTATTTCTTTTGAACACTTTAAAAAGAAGTCAAAGATCTTAGTTTCTGACTTACAGGCAGGTGAGAAGTCCCATTGGGCCATAACACAAAGAACACAGCTCTATATCAAAAGCCATTTTTAAGCCTCCAGCAACAATCCCTACACCCGTCAATCAGTACCAGATCCACTAAATCCAGTTACTTCTAAGCCACAGCATGTCACACATTACTTTAGAGAGCAAAGTGGTCTTTTATTAGTCTTCTCTCTTCTTTACTGAACCTCTTGGGCTCTCTTCTTGCCTTAATCCATTCTCCTTAATTTTCTTTTGTTTCTCTATCACAGAACAACTTTTATGTATTAATTAAATTTGGATAACCAAATATTGGTTATCCATAACCCTTCTTCTCCATTCAGGCAGAAACAGGTAACGTTCAACTGCCTCAAAGAATGGATGACACAGCAGTACGTAGATAAAAAAGGAATTAAATTATTAAATATTTGGTATTTGAGTTTCAAAAGCCTAGGATTCTGAGTATAAACGATAGATTTAGAAGACCTTTTTCCTACTCCTCCTATCCCTTTATACTCAACACATAGTAGATAAAGATTTCATGGGATTGGAGCAAGAGCCTATTGGATCTCCAAAAAGGTACTCTACAACATGTTCACCTTAGCTTAAAACTGGAAGGAGGATGATAGGACAGAAAATATCATCAGGTTTAGGGTCTGGATAGCAGGAAACATGTAACTTCCAATCTCTAGAATATAGTCTAAGGAGGAAGCGAGGTCTCAGAAGTCTCTTATGCTTAGCATGGTATGGGAGCAGCATAGAATGGCATTTATCTGGCACCAAGTAGACAGTAAAGATCTTTTAGTCAATACAAGAAAGAAAATAAATACCTTTCTTTCTCAGTCTTTCTGAGTATAAGCTCAGTAGGTATCAGTAAGGCCAAATTCCACCCCACCTTCAACATGCTGACACTTGGAAGGTTCTAGAAACTTAGAACATAGACCTAGAGGTAAAAAGAGGAGAAAGGCTTGACCGATTAAGATTTAGTTTCTAGCCTCCAACAGAAAGGGGGCTCAAAATAGAAATTTAAATTCATTCATTTATTCAACAAGTATCCACTGTGTACTTATATGTACAAATAACTTTTAATAAAAAATAAAGCTACAGGGCTTCCCTGGTGGCGCAGTGGTTGAGAGTCTGCCTGCCCATGCAGGGGACGTGGGTTCGTGCCCCGGTCTGGGAAGATCCCATATGCCGTGGAGCGGCTGGGCCCTTGAGCCATGGCCGCTGAGCCTGCGAGTCCGGAGCCTGTGCTCCGCAACGGGAGAGGCCACAACAGTGAGAGGCCCACGTACCACAAAACAAAACAAAACAAAAGAAAATAAAGCTACATTCCCTGAATATCTGAATTTGTGGATTATGAGTCATTCCTAGAACATATTATTCACTTTCTTACCTTTTCCTTGTATCATTTAATTTCTTCACATACATTTGAAGTACATCTACTTTTCTCTAAATCTTATCTATTGCATTTATCTCATACCTGACACAAAGTCCATATGCTGTGTCACAGAAAAAGTTCAGATATTAAAGTTATCAGAAAATCACATGATTAAGAAACAGCATATGGAAGTTACTTTAAATATTCAGACATATATATTACAGAATTCTCTTCATTCCTGATTCTTAAAAAATGTAAGTTTTTATAAATGTCATTGTTGTGTCATAAGAATCTGTATTTCTAGTTTCAGAATATGACTCCAAATTTGCATAAATACATATTCCAAATTTGACAGTTTTGGACTTCTAACATATGCTAGTGCTAGCTTCCATATCAGTCATCAAAAATATATTTTAAGAAACAACTGGAAAAGTTTCTTACATCACCAAAAAAGATTTTTGGTCAATATGGGGAACAAGGCAAATGCAGTAAGTCTCCCTCCAGTACTAATTAAATAAAAATGTTAGATTAACTGTTCAAAAACCTAACACATATGTTGCAGATATAGCTTGGGAGTCAAGGCTCTAAGCTCTATGTATAGCAGTGAGCTAAAAAGGCTGTTTGGTCTGAGGAATATAGTACAGAAGCCAGCTAATCTAGGCAAAGAATTGGCAGAAGGATACCAGCACTCTAAACCTGCACTATTTGTAGGTGTGATGTCTAAATTAGCACTTCCCAAGAAGCTTGGAAACCCTAAATAGAGAAAATAAAATTAAAATAAGTCCTGTACTAGTGAAAGCCACAGCAAAGTCAAACACAAAACTGGCTCCAAGGGGTTTCTTCCACAACTCAGGGGCCTTGAAATTCACATAGAAACAACTCCCGCTGAAGATAAGCTCACAGTCAAAAGTTACAAAGTATGTCAGAAAACAACCTGTCAATAAAAAAGCATTAGTAGATGTATGAATGGGAAGAATTCACTTTTAAAAAACTACATATAACTAAGAAATATGTAAGAAACTTTAAAATAATTGTGTTAAAAGAAATTTTAGGGACTTCCCTGGTGGCGCAGTGGTTAAGAATCTGCCTGCCAGTGCAGGGGACACAGGTTTGATCCCTGGTCCAGGAAGATCCCACATGCTGTGGAGCAACTAAGCCCGTGAGCCACAGCTACTGACTCTGTGCTCTAGAGCCCATGAGCCAAAACTACTGAGCCCGTTTGCCACAACTACTGAAGCCTGTGCGCCTAGAGGTCATGCTCTGCAACAAGAGAAGCCACTGCAATGAGAAGCACGTGCACTTCAATGAAGAGTAGCCCCTGCTCACCGCAACTAGATAAAGCTCATGTGCGGCAATGAAGACCCAATGTAGCTGAAAATAAATATAAATTAAATAAATAAATTTTAAAAAGAAATTAAAAAAAGAAATTTTTAAAGAAGAATATAGTTAATTAGACAAGAACAGGATATAATAAAAATAATGTAATAACTTTGTATAGTGTATAATGTATAAAAATACTGAATCACTACATTGTACATCTGTAACTAAATAATATTGTAAGTCAACTACAATTCAATTAAAAATATACATATATATATATAATAAAAACAAAAAGTGAACTTGAATAAGAATCCAAATGGAGACTGTAAATATGAAAAAAGTAAGGTTAAAGAAGATAGAATTATCAGATTGGAAAAACTGCTAAAGGTAAATACAGAACAATTACTCTGTAAGATTCTCAACTTATTTTAGAGAGGCAAGATAGAAACTTCTTTCTAAAAACAAACAAACTCATAGAAAAAGAGATCATTATTTATGGTTACCAGAGGCAGTTGGGGGAGGGGTAATTGGATGAAGGTAATCAAAAGGTACAAACTTCCAGGTATAAAATAAATAAATACTAGAGATGTAATATACAACATGATAAATACAATTAATACTGCTATATGTTATATATCAAAATTGTTAAGAGAATAAATCCTAGGAGTTCTTATCACAAGGAAAAGGTATTTTTTTCTATTTCTTTAGTTTTGTATCTATATGAAATGATGAATGTTCACAAAACCTAGTGGGGTAATCATTGCATGACATATGTGAGTCAAATCATCTTGCTGTATACCTTAAACTTTATACAGTGCTCTATGTCAATTATATCTCAATAAACCTGGAAGAAAAATATAAGAGACAAAAGAAAAAAAACTTCCTTGAATTGAATCCTTCCAAGTATGGAGTAAGGCTATAAGGAATTTTATAAAATCATCTAATTCAGCACTAAGATCATGGTTTCTCTAAAAATATCTTTCAAATAATATACTACATATTTCTCTAATAATTAAACTGTATTATACTCTTCTAGATTGGCAGTCCCCAACTCGTGTTAAATATGTGGGAACAATTCTGTGTTTTTTTCCTGGCTAACTTATTAAGTCACTGACTGGCTCTCTGATATGACTATTCTAAAAACTTTGCCATTTGCCATTCCTTTCAAATTCTTCCTGGATCTACAACTTCTCTTTCTCTAATGGCTTCTCACATTAAAAATAAAAAGAACCACACACACACACACACAAACCCAAACACACAAAAAAAACAAATTCTCTTAGTCTTGCAATTTGATCCAACTACTACCTTCCCTCTCTCTCCTTCCTGTCACAGCTAAACTTCTCAAAAGAACTGTCTCTACTTTTCATCTAACTTGATCTGTTGGCAGATTTGACACTGTTATTCTCTTCTTCAAAATTTTAAATTTCTTGAAATATTCATCACTTATCTTGTGTGATTTTGTCTGTTAAGGTCTGCCATTACCATTTGTCCTAGAGTTCTGTCTGTTCTTTTTTTTTTAGTTTTGTTTGTTTTTCTTTTTATGAGTGTGTGTGTGTGTATGTTTCTTTGTGTGACTTTGCCTGTTTAGTTTTGCTTTTCCCATTTGTTTTGGGGTTCTACCTGCTCATGTTTTTTAAATTTCTTCCTTTTCTTCAGAGCCATGCAGCTGGCAGGGTCTTGGTGCTCCAGTCAGATGTCAGGCTTGAGCCTCCAAGGTAGAGAGTCGAGTCCAAGACACTGGACCACGAGAGACCTCCCGGCTCCATGTAATATCAATTGGCGAGAGGTCTTCCAGAAATCTCTGTCTCAACACTAACAGCCAGCTCCACCCAATGGCCAGCAAGCTCAAGTGCTGGATGCTCCATGCCAAACAACTAGCAAGACAGGAACACATCTCCACCCCTTAGCAGAGAGGCTGCCTAAAGTCATACTAAGTTCACGGACACACCAAAACACATGACCGGACATGGCCCAGCCCACCAGAAGGAGAATATCCAGCACCACCCACCAGAAAACAGGCACCAATCGCCCCAACCAGGAAGCCTACACAAACCACTGAACCAACCTCACCCACTGGGGGCAGACACCAAAAATAACAGGAACTACGAACCTGCAGCCAGTGAAAAGAGGACACCAAACATAGTAAGTTAAACAAAATGAGAAGACAGAGAAATATGCAGCAGATGAAGGAGCAAGGTAAAAACCCACCAGACCAAACAAATGAAGAGGAAATAGGCAGTTTACCCAAAACAGAATTCAGAGTAATGACAGTAGAGATGATCCGAAATCTTGGAAATAGAATGGAGAAAATATAAGAAATGTTTAACAAGGACCTAGAAGAACTAAATAGCAAACAAACAATGATGAACAACACAATAAATGAAATTAAAAATTCTCTAGAAGGAATCATTAGCAGAATAACTGAGGCAAAAGAACAGATAAGTGACCAGGAAGATAGAAGAGTGGAAATAACTGCTGCAGAGCAGAATAAAGAAAAATGAATGAAAAGAACTGAGGACAGTCTCAGAGACACCTGGGACAACATTAAATGCACCAACATTCAAATTTTAGGGGTCCCAGAAGAAGAAGAGAAAAAGAAAGGTTCTGAGAAAATATTTGAGATTACAGCAGAAAACTTCCCTAAAATGGGAAAAGATATAGTCAATCAAGTCCAGGAAGTGCAGAGAGTCCCAAACAGAATAAATCCAATGAGAAACATGCCAAGACACAAATTAATCAAACTATCAAAAATTAAACACAAAGAAAAAATATTAAAAGCAGCAAGGGAAAAGCAACAAACAACATACAAAGGAATCTACATAAGGTTAAAAGCTGATCTTTCAGCAGAAACTCTGCCATCCAGAAGGGAGTGGCAGGATGTATTTACAGTGATGAAAGAGAAAAACCTACAACCACGATTACTCTACCTAGCAAGGATCTCATTCAGATTCGACAGAGAAATGAAAACCTTTACAGACAAGCAAGAGCTAAGAGAATTCAGCACCACCAAACCAGCTTTACAACACATGCTAAAGGAACTTCTCTAGGCGGGAAGCACAACAGAAGAAAAGGATCTACAAAAACAAACCAAAACAATTAAGAAAATAGTAATAGGAACATACATATTGATAATTACCTTAAATGTAAATGGATTAAATGCTCCAACCAAAAGACACAGACTGGCTGAATGGATACAAAAACAACACCTGTCTATATGCTGTCTACAAGAAACACACTACAGACCTAGGGACACACACAGACTGAAAGTGAGAGGATGAAAAAAGACATTCCATGCAAATGGAAATCAAAAGAAAGCTGGAGTAGCAATTCTCATATCAGACAAAATAGACTTTAAAATAAAGACTACTACAAGAGACAAAGAAGGACACTACCTAACGATCAAGGGATCAATCCAAGAAGAAGATATAACAATTGTAAATATTTATGCACCCAACATAGGAGCAACTCAATACAAAAGGCAAATGCTAACAGCCATAAAAGGGGAAATCGACAGTAACACAAACATAGTAGGGGACTTTAACACCCCACTTTCACCAATGGACAGATCATACAAAATGAAAATAAATAAACTCAAGCTATAAATGACACAACAGACCAGGTAAAATTAGTTGATATTTATCAGACACTCCATCCAAAAACAACAGAATACACCTTCTTCTCAAGTGCGCATGGAACTTTCCCAAAGAGAGATCATATCTTGGGTGACAAATCAACCATTGGTAAATTTAAGAAAATTGAAATCATATCAAGGATATCTTCCGAACACAATGCTATGAGACTACATAACAATTACAGGAATAAAACTGTAAAAAATAAAAACACATGGATGCCAAACAATACGCTACGCAATAACCAAGAGATCACTGTAGAAATCAAAGAGGAAATGAAAAAATACCTGGAAATAAATGACAATGGAAACATGATGACCCAAAACCTACGGCATAAAGCAAAACAGTTCTAAGAGGGAAGATTATAGCAATATAATCCTACCTCAAGCAACAAGAAAAATCTCAAATAAACAACCTAACCTTACACCTAAAGAGATTAGAAAAAGAACAAAACAACCCCAAAGTTAGCAGAAGAAAAGAAATCATAAAGATCAGATCAGAAATAAATGAAAAAGAGGTAAAGGAAATAATAGCAAAGATCAATAAAGCAAAAAGGTGGTTCTTTGAGAAGATATACGAAATTGATAAACCATTAGCCAGACTCATCAAGAAAAAAAGGGAGAATATTCAAATCAACAGAATTAGAAGTGAAAAGGGAGAAGTAACAACTGACACTGGAGAAATACAAAGGAACATGAGAGACTACTACAAGTAACCATACGCCAATAAAATGGACAACTGGGAAGAAATGGACAAATTCTTAGAAAAGTACAACCTCCCGAGACTGAGCCAGGAATAAATAGAAAATATGAACAAACCAATCACAAGCACTGAAAATTGAAACCATGAATAAAAATCCTCCAACAAACAAAAGCCCAGGACCAGAAAGTTTCACAGGTGAATTCTATCAAACATTTAGAGAAATGCTAACACTTATCCTTCTCAAAATCTTCCAAAATACAGCAGAGGGAGGAACACTCCCAAACTCATTCTACGAGGCCACCATCACCCTGATACCAAAACAGACAAAGATGTCACAAAAAAGGAAAACTACAGGCCAATATCACTGATGAACATAGATGCAAAAATCCTGAACAAAATACTAGCAAACACAATCCAACAGAACATTAGAAGGATTATACACCATGATCAAGTGGGGTTTATCCAGGAATGCAAAGATTCTTCAGTATATGCAAATCAATCAATGTGATACACCATATTAACAAATTGAAGGATAAAAACCATATGATAATCTCAATAGATGCAGAAAAAGCTTTCAACAAAATTTAACACCCATTTATGATAAGAACTCTCCAGAAAGTGGGCATCGAGGGAAACTACCTCAACATAATAAAGGCCATATATGAGAAACCCACAGTCAACATCACTCTCAATGGTGAAAAACTGAAACCATTTCCACTAAGATGAGGAGCAAGAAAAGGTTGCCCAATCTCACCACTATTATTCAACATAGTTTTGGAAATTTTAGCCATGGCAATCAGAGAAGAAAAAGAAATAAAAGGAAAACAAATCAGAAAAGAAATAAAACTGTCACTGTTTGCAGATGACATGATACTATACATAGAGAATCCTAAAGATGCTACCAAAAAACTCCTAGAGCTAATCAATGAATTTGGTGAAGTAGCATTATACAAAATTAATGCACAGAAATCTCTTGCATTCATATACACTAACAGCCAAAATCTGAAAGAGAAATTAAGGAAACATTCCCATTTACAGTTGCAACAAAAAGAATGAAATACCTAGGAATAAGCCTACCTAAGGAGACAAAAGACCGGTGTGCTGAAAAATATAAGATACTGATGAAAGAAAGTAAAGACTATACAAACATATAGAGAGATATACCATGTTCTTGGATTGGAAGAATCGACATTGTGAAAATGACTATACTACCCAAAGCCATCTACAGATTCAGTGCAATCCCTATCAAACTACCACTGGCATTTTTCGACAGAACTAGAACAAAAAATTTTACAATTTGTATGGAAACACAAAAGACCCTGAATAGCCAAAGCAATCTTGAGAAAGAAAAATGGAGCTGGAGGAATCTCTCTGACTTCAGACAATACGACAAAGCTACAGCAATCAAGCAGTATGGTACTGGCACAAAAACAGAAATATAGATCAATGGAACAGGACAGAAAGCTCAGAAATAAACTCACACACTTATGGTCAATTAATCTACAACAAAGGAGGTAAGAATATAAAATGGAGAAAAGAGTCTTTTCAGTAAGCGGTGCTGGGAAAACTGGACAGCTACATGTAAACGAATGACATTAGAACAGTCTCTAACACCATACACAAAAATTAACTCAAAATGGATCAAAGACCTAAATTTAAGGCTGAACACTATATAACTCTTAGAGGAAAACATAGGCAGAACACTCTTTGATGTAAATTGCAGCAATATCTTTTTGGATCCACCTCCTAGAGTAATGGAAATAAAAACAAAAATAAACAAATGGGACCTAATTAAACTTAAAAGCATCTGCACAGCAAAGGAAACCACAAACAGAACAAAAAGACAACCCACAGAATGGGTGAAAATATTTGCAAACTAAGTGACTGACAAGGGATTATTCTCGAAAATATACAAACAGCCCATGCAGTTCAATAACAAAAAACAAACAACCCAATCAGAAAATGGGCACAAGATCTAAATAGACACTTCTCCAAAGAAGACATATAGATGGCAACAAGCACATGAAAAGATGCTCAACATCACTAATTATCAGAGAAATGCAAATCAAAACTACAATGAAGTATCACCTTTCACTGGTCAGAATGAGGTATCACCTTACACTGGTCAGAAAGAGGTATCACCTTACATTAGTCAGAATGGCCATCAAAAAATCTACAAACAATAAATGCTGGAGAGGGTGTGGAGAAAAGGGACCCCTCCTATACTGTTGGTGGGAATGTAAATTGGTACAGCCACTATGGAGAACAGTATGGAGGTTCCTGAGAAAACTAAAAATAGAAGTACTGTATGATCCAGCAATCCCACTCCTGGCCATATATCCAGAGAAAACCATAATCTGAAAGAATACATGCACCCCAATGTTCACTGCAGTTCTATTTACAATAACCAAGACATGAGAGCAACCTAAATGTCCACTGACAGAGGAATGGATAAAGAAGGTGTGGTACATATATACCATGGAATATTACTCAGCCATAAAAATGAAGGAAGTAATGCCATTTGCAGCAGCATGGATGCACCTAGAGATTATCATAGTAAGTGAAGTCAGACAGAAAGACAAATATCATATATCACTCATATGTGGAATCTAACTTTAAAAAATAAAGAAACAAATGAACTTATTTACAAAACAGAAAGGGACGTACAGATATCAAAAACAAACTTATAGTTACCAAAGGGGAAACGTGGAGGGGAGGGATAAATCAGAAGCCTGGGATGAACACACACACACTACTATATATAAGACAGATAAGCAACAAGGACCTACTGTATAGCACAGGGAACTCTACTCAGTATTCTGTGATAACCTATATGAGAAAAGAATCTAAAAAAGAATGAATATACGTACATGTATAACTGAATCACTTAACTGTACACCTGAAACTAACACAACATTCTAAATCAACTATACCCCAATAAAATTTTTTTAAAAAAGAAAACAAAACAAATAAAGGAGAGAAAGGGCATGTGAGAGATAAGAATGGTATGAACAAGGCTATGGACATGGGAAGCAGCAATTTGGATGTAGGTGTGCAACAAACATTAGAGGAAGTAATAATAAATAGATGTGGGTTGGGAGCAAATGTCAGCAGAGAATATACAGATAGGTTTTTGTCCCCTCCACACAAATTCTCTCTACCTAAGACATTTGGCAATTTATAACAGAAATGGAAAATAAAAGTTTGAAAAATAAGTGGAATGTCATGTACACTAAAAAAAGGAGCAAAGAGTTGAATACAAATACTTCATTCCTAATTTATAATGTGGCTGGAATAAGATAAACTCTAAAGACTAGTACTATAGTTAGAATTCAACCTATAAATGACAAGCACTCAGATGCTTTGTCTATTGTGTAACAAAACTCAAAAAAAAGTAGGGAATTGTTTAAAATAATGCTAGCTGAAAGTAAAGGCATGACTTGAACTCCAGCTTCATCACCTTGTGGATATAAATTAATCAACATCAGAAACCAATAAGAAAGATAGATAAATTTATGATTAATAGTATTTGTAACCAAGGTTTCATAAACTGTGATCCATGGATAGAATGAGTGGGGGGGGGTGGTCTATGAACTAGGATGGGAAAATGAATTATATATCAATTTTTCTAACCTCTATTTGAAATTTATCATTTCCTTCGATGATGAATGAAGGAGATAAATCTCAGCAGTATTAGCAGTACCTATGACTTTGTCACCAACAGAAATTAAAGGTTTTTCACATAACATTACAGCTGGTGCAGCTATCTCCAAATATCATTTACACTCATCACTTCAATGACTTTACAATAGTAACTATACCCACTGCTAGACTCTGTTATGTAATGCCTTAATAAAGAAACACATGTATTAACTGTATCACAAATTTTTATTATTTTGATAACTTTTTCGATATAATTACTTTCTTGTCCATGTATTTTCTTTTATGCATTTAAGACATTATTTAAGTTTGCCAAAGAGGTCTATGGCACAATAAAGATTAAAACGTTATGGTCTAAGTATAAAATAAATTCAATTTGTTTGCTACAGTTCACAGTCTGTTAATAGAACCCTTAGTGTCAGATATGTCTCAGAAATCAGAATTTTAAAAATGTCAGATAGGTAGAGAAGCTGCATAGAATATAATGCCCCAGCACAGTCTGTGGCAGTGTTCTGGAATCAAACACTAAATATGTTCTCCAGTAAAACATGAAAATATACACAGCAATACGTAGTTTCCCTTTACTTCAATTCAGGTTTTACTGCCAAATGCATTTAGATCCAGACAAGTTTGGTGATCAAATGAATTATGAAAACAAAACAAAAAAATATTGGTTTTAAGGGTTTTTGAATTTTAGAACTGTGATAAGGACTGTTGTCCTATTTTTGTACAGATGAATAAATATTCATCAGTTTTGTCATTTTCCCTATTTATATCTACTTTTCCCCCAAAATTCTGAATAAATAACTTGTTTTACTCAGCATCATTTAAATTTCAATAGTAGCAAGGTTTTCTTAAAAGTTTCGTTATAGCAGATTTGTAGCAGAGAGTCATCTTAAGTCTTTTTTTACAATTTAGGAAAATCAGGTGATGAAATTTTGATAACTGATAATCATTCTGAGTGAGCTACATCCCTTGTAGTGAGGACTCTAATGTTTCTGGCTGCCAGTCACCTATAATATTCTGCGCTCACTCTAATTTAGCTATTAATAAAGCTTCTTTGGTAATCATCATAGAATCCTCCAGCACACTTTTTTTCTGTTGGCACTGACACACATTAAGATATTCCCCTGACTTATGACCCATTTGGGGGAAACATACTCATTTACCAAAGAAAACATATACTGGAAAGAAAAAGCAAGAAGAGAAAAGAGAAGACATATTTTATAATAAATCAAATTGTTTAAAAAAAGGCACATAAAATAAACAAAGCACAATATACCTGCTCTGCTGGGAAATCAGTATACAAGAGTGACATAAACCAAACAATGTCAAGCACTGGGTAATAAAAGGTCTGTAGAATTATACCATGAAAATGAACAAACTATGTTTGAAAGAAACAATATAGATGAATCTAGTTGGTAATGCAAAGTTAAATCAAAACAGGAATCTCAAAAGAGTAAGCTCTTTATATAAAATTCAGAATTAAATAAAACTAAATAATATATTGATCACACATATGTGTGTGTAAGATATGAAACTAAAACAAGGCAAGAAATATATTTAACTGAGGATTCTAGTTCCTGGGTTGAGCAATGGGTTCATGAAGATTCATCAAATAATTAATTTTAAAAAAACCCCAGAACCCCAAAATAAGTAAAATGAAATAAAATAAGTAAATGTGCATAAATCAATGATGATGTTTCGTCATGAACTATGGATTATGAAAAACTCAATTTTGGGCAACTGAGGAAACAAGAATGTTATACATTTTTTAAAAAGTTAATAGGTCTTCATGAAGCCATTTTGTTAATTGATTTTTCACTTCACAGCTGCTAACCAAAATATGAGAAAGGATAAATTAAGAAATATCAGTAGTTAAAAGTCTCTTTACCTAGTCAACTTTCAAGTACATTTTATTTAGTGATGTGATAGAACCAGCTTAAAGAGCAAAATGTGCATATCTCCTCCCAATTCTTCATTCAGTGATTTCATATTGGTTGCTTGAAATTAGCCATGGTGATTTATACCATGTATTTATACCATGGAAATCAGCAGGCAAGTGCTACAAGTCTGGGCTTTTTCCCCCTGGAGAAATATTTATCAGCACAGCACTGATTTTATTGAAGTATAGCTTACATAGAAAAAAATCACAAATGCACAATGAATTCTAACTGAAAACATCTGTGTAACCACTATCTGGCTGAAGAAATAGAATTTTACTAACACCCTGAAGGTCCCTCTCATGCTCCCTTCTCAGGAAACTGATTCTCAGACAGGTGGCTTATTTAAAATCACAGAGATAGTAAGTTTTAGAGCCAGGACTTATCTATAATGCATCTATAATGCTCTTATACAATGTCATTTTCATTGCCACCATATTTATTTCCCAGTCTTATATCTTGTTGAGATTGTCATAGCACAGCTTATTTGAATTAGCAGCTTCTTACAGAAGCACTTATCTTTCAGTGGGAGTTTTTGGTTGGGCAGAGATATCACTGTCAGTATATCACAAACATTCCTTTGGAGAACCTAGAAAAGGTTAGAGGGAAAATAAAAAGTACTTGCTGCTCACAAAAATGTTGGAGGACCCATTTTAATGGCTTTACTACTCAAAATAAATCACTCAAGGCTAAAATGAACTTTCTACATGACAAGTGTAAAATAAAAAATATTCTTTGCTACTCATGGAAAGGTGTCTTGAGGAGTGCATATTTCTCATTCATCAATGCCATTATGTTTCTGAAAATTAATGCTACCTAAATATTTTCCTTTTTAAGAAATAGGAAGCAATCGACTGAGACTGTTCATGATTAAACAAAGTGTTACTAGTAAACTACATATTTAAAATTCACATTCATTAATTGTTTGGACTGTGTGCCATGGTAATAGGAATGAGTCATCAGTATCTACAAACTCCTTAGCAGAGTGTGGGTATTAGTTCTACTGTTCAATTTTGGCATATGAAAAAAGCAATACACAAGTAAGTTGGCATATTAAAGCATCCAGCACGGTGCCCAGAACATAGCTGACACTAGGTAAATGATGGTCTTGTCATTCTCCTGATTCCCCTAGACTGCTTTTTATTATCTATGTAGTAAGCAAAGGGAACGAGCTAATTTTAAAGAATGGATAATTCAACAGCCTTATATTTAGCTTTGAAATACCTATATTAGTTTTCCTTTTCTACTTCCTATTAGATTAAGATAGTATGTATCCTTTTAGTAAGTTACCATTCTAAGTACAGGAAGATCAGAGGGGGGAATACTACCTGAAATGTAAAAGCTGCTAAAGGTAATCTACATGTTGAAAAATTTTTGGTAAGTATAAAAATAAAATGGCAATTCAAAAGGATTTCTTCAGAATAGGCGTAAAACTGGCCATGAGGCCAGTATCATAGTTTTGTTTTCTGGTCAATAAGACCCTCAAATTGTGTCAACTAAGTAGGATTATCCAGTTGTCAAGTTGTATAAACACACCAAGATAAAAAGAGCCAAGCTTCCACGTTCAAATTTTGGTTCTATCACTCCAGCTGAGTAACCCTGGACAATGACTTAACTTTGCTTTGCTTGTGTTTTCTCATTTACAAAAGAAGAAAAATAAAAGTATCTTCCTCCTAGGATTGATGAGAGGTTAAATCAGCTAATATTCAAATGGTGCTTAATTAAAGCCTAGAAGTCAGTAAAAGCTATATGTGTTGTTATTTTTATTACTTCTTTAGCGTATTACAATACTTATATTTATGGATACTGCCTTAAATTTGTCAAGAATATAAGTAAATATTAATCATGATAAGGTTTGATCAAAATGTCCTTTAATTTTATCATTCACTATATGTACCAAGCCACCAATCTTTTTTAAAAATATAAAAAGTTGTTTTAATATGTAATTATTAATAATTGAATACATATTTTGTTAAAGTATCTTAACTACATTAAGTGATATTAAAATATTTCTAAAAGTACTACTTATAGTATAAAATAGCAAGAAATTATTAACTATAACACATGACCTCGGAAGACTTCTTTTCCTTAAGTACATTGCTGTGGGATAAGTCTGTATGGTGCTTTCCTGTCTGAAAAGGTAGCTGACAGACTGAATAATACACATGGACAATGCCCAGACCATACATAAAAAAATAGAACTCTGACCCAAAATCTGCAGCAACCAGCTCAGGAAACCAGCCCATTATCTATAGTAATCAGTCTAGGAAGTCAGACTACTATTTCTAGCAACTAGTCAAGAAATAACCCTGAAACAATGGCTAGGGCTTGATTAATAATGGATAGCTTCTCTAATTTCTGTCCTCATTTCTAACTTAGGACCAACTGAAGAAAGCCAACTACGTACCCCTAACCAATCACATAGGATGCCCTGCTTCTAGTCAGTCCATACCAACAGCATCCAGTCAGGGTACACCTGAAGCCTTCCTGTTTTTCCACTGTAAAGATTTTCCATTCATCTGCCTGCCTTTGGAGTCTGCCAAATGCAAGTGATGGTGGCTGACTCCCTTACTATATAGCAAGTTTGGAATAAATAGCCATTACATATTCTCATTTGGGTGGTCTTCATTTATTTTCACATAGTATTCATCTACAAGAGACCTCCCTCAAATTGCTATGTAAAGTATATATTTACAGCATTTAATCAGATAGTGGCATTCTCGGGAAGAAACAAAACTAGGGGAAAGGCAAGCCAATGAGTTTATTGTGTCTAAGAGTCATTTTTTTCAGATAAAAAGGAAAAACATTCTGCAATATCATAGAAAATATTTATAATATTCCGAGAAGCAATGAATAAAAAACATTTGTATTAGAGGTATGTAAAACGACACAATTGACAAATGAAGTCACTTCTATCCAAGGTTGCTGTACTGGGCAGAAGCATGATATGTTGAATGATTAGTGAAATGATTTCTGAGCTTACAATAGAACCACTAGAAAGCTAAAATTGTTAAATCTTCTATTTCTGCATGTACTGAAATAAATCTGTATGACATCAATGAAATATATCTTCTTTATGTTCTTTCCTATTTGGGGCTTTGAAATGCTTGTTTGCATTCGTTAGGCAGGAAGTTAGCCATGAGCGACGAGAGAGGCAGCCCCATTGAATAATGTCCAACAGCCGCCTAATCCCGCCAAGCTATTTTGCCAACCCCGCCGCAAACACACCCCCATCAATACTCCAAAATGGTCTGGGGACCGGAAAAATCCCCCACTGGCCCACTGGAGGGACTTTCCCCACTCTGGCACATGCGCACACCTCCCGTTATCATGTCCATAGATAACCTTTGGCTGCCATTAGGCTCATTAAATGTTCATAAATACTCTATGAATAGATATATCTGATTATAACAGACTGAATTATGGGAAGGACATGCACAGCAGCGCCTCGTTATATAACTTGCAGCTGTCAATCAAGACTGTCAATCAATGACTTTGCCTTAAAAACTCTACACCCCAGCCCTCCGGGGCCATTGCCTTCCTTGGCCTGGCCCACCTCTCTCTTGAGGTGTCCTCTCTGTTCTCTCCTTATCTTCAATAAACTCTCTTGCAACTGGTAAGACCTCAGATTCTTTTTTGCATCCTTACTAAGAGCCGAGGCCCATGGGAAGAGGGGTCTCCAGACTCTCTTCCCCTAACAGATTCAGAGTGACCATGACTGCTGGATTAAATCTGACCCATAATAAAGAAGAGAGGAGGCTGAACCAATACTCTGGATACTAGAAATAGGATTATCAGAAGTTTTTATTCTTTTCATAGTGTTTGAATTTTTATAATGGGCATATACTACCTTTATATTCAAAACAAAACAGAAAGCTAATTTAATTTTGAAAAAACAAATTATGTCTGTGTTAAAGAAACTGTATCTTAGTCCAAGATATCTCCTAAACTTTAATATCTGTAACAATATAAATAAATATATTTACAACCAACTGTTGAACATATCTGCCTATATATCCCACAAACATGTTAGTCTCAACATGTCTACCCATTCCTTACCTCACTCCCTTCCCAATTTTCCTCCTTAACCTGTATTTATGAGTCAAGGGAATAGCATCCACAATTCATTGACCAAAAAACAGTGATTCTACCTCTCCCTCTTTCACCATCACATCTAATTAGTTCCCAAGTGCTGTTGGGACTCAGTCTCTCTCAAATTTGTTGACCTCCAATGTCATTTTAACCTCTCTTATAAGAATTTCTAAAATAACCTCTTAACTAGTCTCTCTGACTCCCCACTAAATCTTATCTCCCTCCCTCCTCCTATTTACCCTCTACACTTTGGCTATACTGACTTCAAAAACACAACCGTATCAGGTCACTCTTAATCTTGTTTTAAATTTCCTAGCAAAGCATAACGTTGTTTTTTTAGTTCTGGCCTCTCTGTACTTTCCCATCTTGACTCGTAGTCAGAAACATCTCTGTACTCATCGTACCAATTGCTACCATTTTCTTGTGGTTAGTCCCTGAAGAGGCCATGTGCTCTCCTTTCACTCTTTTCTGCCTAACCTCCTAGTCAACTCCTGACTGAATGTCCCACAAGACTTCATGTGAGGATTTTCAGGAGGAAATGCCTTCTGACCCTTCATCTTTCCCATAGAGTTACTCCAGCTTCCTGTGCATTCTTCTTTTATGGCACTTGCCGCAATTATAATGTCATTACTGCCTTTCACCCATCTCAGTAATTAGATTGTGAGTTCACAGGCAAATACTATGTCTTTTTCTTTATTTCCTTCTTTATTTCCTTATTTTATATCTTTATTTCCTTTATTTCCTTATTTTCTTTATTTCCCTCATGCTGAGCAGAATTCCTGCACACAGAACCTACTCAGTAAGTGCTAAATAAATGAAATATATTGAAAATTTGGAAGCATATTCATTGTCAACATTTTTACTTTTTAGATGTATGGTTTAAGGAGCTTTTAAAAAGTAAGGATCCAAAATCCACCAAATGGCTGATTAAGTTTTTTGAGAAATGTTTTCAAAAAATTTAGTTCAAATCAATGGGATCTTTTTTTAGAAATATGGGAAACATGATTTATTTATGGGAAAAAATGTAGTAAGGAAGAACTGGAACTGACTTCTGAGAGTGGGTTCTCCTTCCCTGAGATCAGGACATCAGATATCATTTCAGATGGCTCAGCTGTATTTACCAAATGACTTTCTAAGATCCCTTAATAACCTGTGAAACCAGGATAGGACATGTATTAATGGCTGGAGAAAAGCATGGGAATTAAAGTTTTATTTACTATGGCTTTGTACATTTTCTTGGGCATTTTGTTTTATGCAATTTGCTTAAAGCTTGCCATACTCTATAATAAGCTAAGTCCATTATGGTATACAATATCCAAACAGAAAGATTATATAAAAAGAATGGATAATCTTAAGAGACTATCCTGTATTTTTACTATGGCTTGCTTTATGACCAAATCATTACAAAAGCTAGTTTTATTTGACGCGTTTATTTATAGATTCATTTTCCTCCAACTCAAATTCTCCTAAATGCTTTTTGTAACATAACATGATACAAAAAGCATGTTGCAAAGTGCCAAAGGTTTTCTGATGTCTCCAAGGTATAAAATACTTCATTGCCAGTTAAATAAATGAAGAAATAGAGTAAACAACTCCTGTTGAAGAGCCATACATTACAAGAAGCAAGGCGCCAATATGGTTCTGTCAGTCTCTAAGGAGAAGGAATCATTAGATGAAATACCACCTCCACGATTTTCATCTCCATCTTGTCATCAGGCCCTATTTATCACCATTCTGGCATTGCTTCTTAAATAGCAGCTTCCTAGAAAATAGCTAAAGGTGGACTTCGAATAGTTTTAGCTCTCCAAAGGTATTAGCTGTCTAAGATGTTAGCTAAAAGTAACTACTCTTCATAATCTTTATTTTTCAACCTTTTACATAACTGAATAGAATTTTAAAGTATCTTCCATTTATTAAAGGTTAAAGTATCTTCCATTTATTAAAGGTGAAGTCGTGAACTCTGGGCCTAGTTTCCAGACTCAGAATACTCAGATGTTCACTTTTACCTTTTAAGATTACATTAGTGTAAGCATTAAGAACATGTGAAGGTTCAGGAAGAGACGATCCATTAGTAATGGTAAAGGCAAATATCATATAAAAATAATTTTAACTTTAATAATAATACCTTGTATTTATCAAATTCTTACTATATGCAAGGTCCTACACTAAAATTAAAATACGTTATCTCATTTAATCCCTGCAATAACCTTAGGAGGGCACTATTATCTTCAATTTACAGACAGAGACACAGAAGCCCAGACACTGAGGTACCTGACAGCTAGTAACTGGAAGGGAGAGCCAGGACTCAAGTTCTAGGCTGGCAGTATGCTAAGCTTTTTAACCTCTTTGATTCCTAGCCATGTGATACCTGATTTAAAAAAAAAAACAATGGGTGAAAGTGGTCAAAAGGTACAAATTTCCAGTTATAACATTAATAAATCCTGAGGATATAATGTACAGCATGGTGACTGCAGTTAATATTACTATATTGTATATTTGAAAGCTGCTAAGAGAGTAGATCTTAAAACTTCTCATTACAAGAAAAAAAATTATAACTATATATGATGATGGATGTTAACTAGATTTCTTGTGGCGATCATTTCACAATATATACAAATATCAAATCGTTATACACTTGAAACTAACATAATGTTACATGTCAATTATATCCTAATTAAAAAAATAATTCCCCACACTCAATAATACCCTATAACAATTGTTCATGTCTTTGCCCTCAATTATAAAGCTTGAGGTCCAGTCTTAATTATCTTTGTATTCCCAGGACTGAGTACACAGCATGGCACATTTAGGCATTTGGTGTTCGTTCGTTCATTCATTCACCCAGCAGATATTTATTGAACCCCTAATATATGTCAGCCCTGGGACAGGTGCTGGAGATACGACTGTTAGCAAAACCAGACATAGCCACTTCTCTCATGTAGCTCACAGCCTAGTGGGGAAGAACATGTTAATTAAGTAATCTTACTGATGAAGGATTAATTACATATTGAGATAAATGCTCTGAAAGAAAGAAATAAGTTCACTGAGGTAAATGACAAAGGAACCTGATCTCATTTTGTGGGTGCAGGAAGACTTCCAAGGAAGGGATCCCTTAGCTGACCTATGAAGGATGAGCAGGATTAAAAAGGCAATATGGGTGGGGGTTGCAAAGCCCCTGGGGAGGGAACACAAAGCTAGGGGGAGAGCACAGCAACACAGAGCTAGAGAGGCAGACAGGGGTTGACCAGGCTGGGCTTCTCAGGCCATGCTACAATTTAGATATTTATCCTAAGAGCAAGGAATCTACGGAAGGTTTCTAAGAAGGGAGTTGATGTCTATGTTATATAAAGATCACTCTGGCTGCAGTGTGGAGAAAAGACAGATCAAGAGGTTTCCCAGGTGACCATTCCATGCTCAGTAATATGCTGGGCAATGTAAAAAAACTGAGATTTATAAAGCAGATAAATAGCTTTTTAAATAACCAGTAGATTTATGGTTTAATGCTTTTAAAATGATTTGACCTATAAGTAGTGATTTACATAATTTTTGTTTTTCAGCCACATACCTACAACTTACTCATTCAACTAATATTTGTTAAGCCAGGCACTACATGCCAGGCACTGTTCTAAACACTAGGGTTACAGGAATAATAAAGACAAAATGGAGCTTACGCCTAATGGAAGTGAGTGATAACACACAAGTAAAATTTGAAAAAAAAATAAGAAAATTGCAAGGAAAGATAAGTGCTATCGAGAAAACAGAATAGAAATGTGTGAGAGCTGTGAGTGGTCTCTGAGAAGACAGCATTTGATCAAAAACAAGAACAGCCAGCCATGTAGAGACTGGGGGAAGAGCAGAGGCCAGGTCCTGAAGGCAGGACTACATTTGAATATAAATGGGAAACAGCAAAAAGGCTAGTGTAATAAAAATGAAGTGAGCAAGGAGAATGGTGAAGGAATGGTGAAGAATACAGGCTGTTCTGTTCTTGTGGGGGCAGATCATTAGGGTCTTGAGGAATTGGTAAGGCATTTATATTTTATTCTATGGCATTTTCATTATATGGCAATGGGAAGCCATAGGACATTTTGATACATGCTCTGTATCAAATAACATGCTCTGATTTACTTGACTGCTCTGGGGTAAGGGGGAGTAGACTGTAGGGGACAAGAATAGTAGCAGGAAGATAAATGCAGTTGGTGCAGTGGTCTAGGCAAGTGACAATGGTGATTTGATTACTGGAAGATGAAGAAAAACAAATGGATTCAGGACACATTTTGAAGATATAACCAACTATATTTGGTTGACAAAAAATGTCTATTTTTATTAGATTACAGGAGTTTGCTATTTCAAGGAAACCTAATGCAAGTACTTTTGCAAAAGAAAGAATTTATCCTTACACCAGCAATAATATAAATTCAGACTTTGACACATCAGGTTTGTTTAAAAGTAGAATATGTCTGTATTATTTTAATTCGCCTTTAGAGGTGAACACAGGAGTTATAATGAGGGAACTTCACTTACTAAGAGCACTTCCAGGATAAAGATCTGAGAGAAAAGTGAAAGCTACTCCAGCACTAACTACATCTTTTACTCTAATTTCTTACAGATCTTCGGTTTTTCCCTGTCCATAAAACTCCTAGAACTCCAGTGAATTTACCAGGTCCATGGAATAAATAAAACACATCAGAGCCCCCACTCAGAGATCACTTTTGCAAACTGAAAAACTGCAACCTGAATAATATTTTGGTAACAAAATGTTAAATCCCAGAGGCTCAAATTTTAACATATTTATTTCTTCAAAACTACAAGATTTTCCTGTGAAAATTTCAAGTTTTTGTTTATTTTTTGTCTTTGAAGAGAAAGGAATGTTAGTATTCTACTAATTTACAGAGAACCATATTTCAGTTGTGATGGTTTAATGACAAGAGGGCTGTAAATGATGCAAAAAAAGAGAAAGACGTAAACTCCACTGACATACCTTAACTCTTGGCATTAAGAAAGAACAACTTGTAGAATGAAAGTCTATAGCCTTGTAAATGTTTATAGTCTAGCAAGTATGAATTTCAAAGTCACCAAACTCAGATGTGCAAAAACGTAATGGATTTGCAGCAAGTGAATCCAACTTGCATATTTAGCTCTCATTTAGAACAATCTTCAGGGCAAGTTATTCGCTTTCAGTTCAAAGCTTAGCTTCTTTGTGGTGAACAGGATTTTCCCTAAACATCAGTTAAAAGCTCATAAGATTACCCACTGGAATGAGATTTTTGAACTTAAGTTATATAACTGATAACTGCAGGTCTAGGAAAGTTAATTTTTTGCATCCTTAATTTAGAATGTAGTATAACACTAAAAATTAAGAACAGTAAATTCATTAGGTTGCTTGCGTTGCTAAAATTATTTAGAATGTGACCATTTCTCACTCATTAACATTCAAAGGCATAAATTAATACAATAATAGTTGCTGCAATATAAGAATCATCTACTGTGTGCCAGGTGCTTATCCTCCTCACACAGATTTTTGTATGAGTTAAGAAAGCTTTCAAATACAATAAACAGAATAACTGATTATATACAGCTTAAACAAATAGGGGTTTATTTTCTCATGCACTAAGAAGTCTGAAATTGCAGGCAGCAAAACAGCTGCCATAGCTTTAGGCATTGTGTTGTTTAAGGTTGGAAGAAGGGGAGGTGTCTGGACCAGTCACATCTGTCTCTTTTACATACAAGAAAAAGCTTTTCTGGAAGGTCCTGGGAGATTTCTGCCTATTTCTCATTGACTTGCATTATGCCCCATAGCCAGTTAGCTACAAGGGAGACTGGAAAAGTTTGTTTTTAGGGTTTGTTTTGTTCTATTTTTTATTTTGGGGGGGGTCCTCCATAGTAAAGTCAAGCAAGGAAGGAGGAGGCTGGAAATAGGTACTAAATTAGTGAACTAACAAGGTCTGCCACAACTGCATTTGATATACCTCCAGAATTATATATTTGATGCTAAAAATACAAATGGTAGAGGCCCAAACAGAAATCTAATTTCTATATACTTAAAAAAATGTTTGTTGCTCATTCATTAATTCATACCAAATTCCTATGTGCATAGCAGTAAGCACAACCTAAAAAAGACCTTTTTTCTTTTAGATCTCATACTCTAGTAGGGATAAAAAAAATAAAGCAAATATATACTTGGTGGCAATAAGCACCATGAAGAAAAATAAACTGTAAGGAAATGAAGAATATATGTGGAGGGTAGGCAGGTTACTTAGGGTAGTCAAATAAGGTCTCTCTAAGGAAGTGCCATTTGAGTAGAGATGTGAATGAAGTGAGAGACTCACGTGGATATCCCAGGGCAGACCTGGGTAGAAGGAACAATAAGTGCTTGGTGTGCGCTAAAGACAATGAGGGGACCAGCATGGCTACAGCAGAGAGAATGAGGAGACAGGTGATCAGTGATGCCATCAGAGAGAGGGCAAGGTATCAGGGAGGATTTTATAGTAAATCCCACTTTTAGTGAGTAATCACTGGTTAAATGTTCTGACATAGCCCTGTCACCAAGTTTCTAATGGGAAGGTAAAACCAGTGACTGTGTGTATCAGGTACTCTGACGCGTATCAGCATATTTAACTCTAAAATCCAGTTTACAAATGGGGGATCTGATGCTCATCCTGGTTAAGGCTCTCACAGTCTCTATTATAAACACAATAAGTCCTCATCATTTTAGCATATGGCCTGGTGGTCCTTGTTATACAGTTGTGCTAGAATGCTGGATTAAGCAAGACTGAACAGATTTGTTTCACAGAGGATTCATCCAGAGCCTTTATTATACTGATCTGTACTTTGAGTATCAAAAAAGAAGATATAGTTTACAGAGTATTTCCATATTTGATATACTATGGAAACACAGGCTAACATTCTTGTGAAAAGCTAACTGTGAAATGCTGCTATATATTATAGTCCTATGTGTATTTATTATGCTGATGGTTAATGTGCAAGAAGGATACAAGCATCACTTGCCATTTGAATCTATTTGGTTCCTAACTGCAGATTGTGCGGAATTAGAACCCACAGAGAAAATGTGCATCTCCAAAAATGCCTTCAAATTTATTTAGTTCCTGACTTTAAAGAATGAGGGATAACTGTATATTTTGATGGATGGGCAGCACTTTAGCAATTTCATCTAAGATTTGAAAAGGTAACATCCAAAAATATATTTTGTTATATCCAGCAAACAACTGTTATCTCAAGTAGAACTTTTATCATGTTTCTCATTTTAAATGCACATTTGTTCTCCCTGAAACAATGAATTTGCAAAGTAAGCATTTTCAGATGAATATAATGCTTGTTCTAAGATGACGGTTATTTATTTATATACAGGCAGATACACTATAAAATATTCATTAGCACTAACATATCTTTAAGAGAAAGATTACAGCTCCGTGACAGAGGGCACGGTGTTTCATAAAATCTCTGATTTTAAAATGTTTCTACCTGCCAAATGAAGCCAAATTAATAATTCAGCTTGCTCTAAAATGCCACAATCAATACAACAGCTTCTAACTCAATTGAGGAACAATACTTTAAAAGACAACTACCTTATAAAATAGATTCTGCTCTCATTTTGAACCAGACAAATAAAAAAAATAGCAAGCTTTTCCAAAAAAGGGCAGTATTTACTAGCAGACAGAGAAATGCAACATATAGAAAGCACTTACTACCACGAGCAAAGTGCGCTATCTATAAATGACAAATGGGAGCTGGAAAAAGGCTAAAGCAATGATTCTCAAACATTAAAGAACACATGAATTACCTGGGAAACTTATTAAAGTGCAGGTTCTGATTCAGTAGGTAGAGTGGGGCCTAGGATAGTATATTTCTAACTGGTTCTCAGATGATGCTGATGGTACTTGTCCAGAGACCTGACTCTCAGTAACCAGCCCTAAAATACACTCTTTGTAAAGTCCCTATATCTGGGATGCTATTGGGATATCCATACTACATGAGTCAAAATAATACCCCAATCCTTTCTTTATAAAATATTGTTATGCTTAACTGGTAGAAGAAGCAATGGTAAATTCTCCAAAACTAAAATCAAACAAACAAAATACCCACAAGGCATCAATCATCATTATAAAGTTAATCTTCAAAATTATAAAAATTTCAACTGATACTTGAGATTAGGGTAAAAAAAAGACTAATTTGAATATTAAGAACTTTGAAGTTTCTTATTGAGGAGATGCCAATCTGCCTGGCTATAAAATGGAGATGTCCACCTAAAAAGACCTGCCAATCTTTCAGGGAACAAATACAGTGTAGCAACTGGACAGGAGCAAGGATGTGAAGTTAAAAACACATAGGAATTTAATCTGAGGAAATGACAAGACTGTAGGTATATATACACAATAGGTTATATCAGCCAAAAAGTGTGTGCTTGTTATTAAAGTGACCAAAGAAAGGGATTGGTTAACTAAATTGTGGTGTGTCTATAAAACATACTAATTTATTTTATTTCATCTGTAAAATGAAATACTAGGTAGCCAGTAAAATGTTGATATAGATCTATAGCTAATGACATGGGAAAATGTTTACAGAACACTGTTAGTAAGAAAAAAAAGGCTAGAATGTAGTATGTGCAAAATTATTCCACTCAAATATATGCAAACATAGGAATAATAGATTATGAGTAATTTGGGAGTTTTCTTCTTATCTGAATATTCTATTTTGCTTAAAATAAAGACTATTTTAACAAAAGCAAATGAATAAATACATTTTTCCTGAACACAAATATATTGGTTTTAGACTTATATTCCCCAAATTCAGATCTTAAGTAAGCTAATTAACCTCTTCATATGTGACAGTTTCCTCACCTAAAAAGAAGGCATAATAACAGTATAAACTTTACAGGGTAGTTACAAGAATTAATATATGCTAATAAATGTAAAGTGCTTAAAACACAAGCTGGTAGATTAGTAGAGTTGGCCGTTTCTTTCTTTTTTAAATGATTAAACTGGTCTCTTGTTGATACCATGTCTGAGAAGATGTTATCACCATAAATCTGCTTTGGTTCCTGAGTCTACATATTAGCTCTAGGACCTTTGGAGATAACTAGTAAATGGAAGGGTCTAAATCAGAGCAAAAACACCCTGAAGTGACCAAACAGCAGTCAAGGCAGAACTTTATACAGTTACTCAGTATTTTTAAACATCCAGTAGAATGGCTATTCATAAATTGCTGATAAGAGAATAAACTGGTTCAATCCTTCTAGGATACAATTTGGTAATATGTATTAAACTAAGATCCTAACAATTCTGGTTCTAGGAATTTAGCTTAAGCAAAGTGGACGTGACATTCAGAACACAAAGATTTAGATTTAAGGATGCCAGTTTATAGTAACCAAAACTTGGGAACAATCTAAGTTTCCAACAGTGTGATATGGCTGAAAACACTTAATATATTCACATATTACAATTTTTGGAGACTATTTAATGACACAGGAAATGCTCTAGAACATTAAATCTTTAAAAGTTGAATACAGATCTAGAGATAGAATAGAAATTGAATGTTTTTTTTAAAGTTTCTGAATATAAGATGCATTGGAGGGTTTACAGGAAGTCAGTATTTTAAAAGAAAAATAAAGATTTAATATTTAAAAGAAAATTCCCTGTCAGATATATTTCCTGAATTTGGGTATTAAGGAGATATATTTTACACCCCCAAAAAAGATATAAATTAAGTTGAATTTATTTATTTGGGTCTTTATTCAGATAGCTCATTCAGGATATATGCAGCAACTGTAAAAATACATCTACAAATCAAGTTGTTAGATTTCCTTAGCGGTGATGCATGTTGTACTATTTGTACTATTTTCTATCCCTTAAAAGTAATAATGTAGTTTACTTTTCTCAAAAGTGGCATTTTAATGCCTTTCAAGTATTTTTTCCCTTCACCAGATCTACTTAATAAATATTTATTTAGCTCCTAATAGGGGCTAGATAAAAATATGAATGAAAAAGAGTCACTGACTTCAAGAAGCTGTACTGAAAGCTGCCACCAAATAATAAACAACATCTTCATATGGTGGCTCAGACCAGGAGTTTATATATGGACAAGGGAGAAAAAGCTAAGTGACACTTCAGTTTGCTTTTATAAAATAAAAATAAAACTTTTAATGTATACTCTACAATGACACAAATTAAGTTTACTTTCTACATTTAAACTTCAAAATATAATATATTCAGGGATGCTTGAGAAATGGTAGTGGTCCGGTCTCTGGCCACTACCATTTCTCAAGCATACCTGAATATTAAAAGAAGAAATTCCAAAACAAGATCATAGATAAAGTAGTTCATATTAAGCATACATACTGGAAAAGTTAAGACAAAAAGACAATGTCATATAATAGTGTTGTTCACAAGATAATTAAAGAAAAATATATCTCCTGATACCCAAAAAAACCCCAATAATATAGTGCAAATGTATGTTAAAAATTTAAATTTGAATAGTAGGCTTTATTATTTTAATAAATAACTCCCCTAAATCATTTTTTTTTTCATATAGAGGAAGGGCAGGCATATCCTCCCTAACAGTCCCTCTCCTGGTTAGAATTCCTCAGATGTACATCATACTGTTAAAAAAAGGGGTTAAGGGCAGACTCCTTATTAATGCCTTCTCTCAGACAATCAAAAGCAAATATTTACTTAAAAAGTAAAAAACCTTAAAGAAATAAATACTGAAAGCTACTTTTCATTAAGGATCCATATTGGCTTTCTATTATTATAATATTTATTATATTGGTTGCCTGTTGTTATTGTAGCTAACTTGTACTAAGTATTTTTGTTATGTGTTTACTTTAAGTACTTTATATTTATTAGATCATTAGATCCTCACAAGCCACCATATATGGTAGGTAGTATTATTAGCTCCATTTTAGCAAAGAAATTAAGGCACAGAGATTTAAAATGTGTTTAAAGTTACTTAAATAATAGATGACAGGCAGAACTAAAACCCACAATCTGGGTCCAGAGCCCATGCTTAACACTATTACTTTATTCTGACTCGTAAAAACTAGAAGCAAAGGTCACTCCTTAAAACCTGAAAAACATAAATGGAGGCCTCAATGGATTAATGTACTTAGAGGGTAACAACCATGTGGAACCATAAAAAGCCAAAAATGTAAACTTATAATATTTAGGTAAGTGAATAGATAGTTGTTGAACAGATGAATTGTTAGGAAAACAAGAATGTATTGAACAAAGTATAGCCTCAATTTGTTGAGAATGAACTAGAGAGAATCATCAAGTCCCTTGCTGGGGCCAAACACTGAGTTTTATGAATGAGCAGCTCCGATCCATTGTAGTTTCCATAGTGTCTATTACCAATACTATATGAGCTAATCTGACCCAAAGGCAGATCCATTTAAATGATTTGTTATCTATAAAAAACTCAGAGCAGGGCCTGGCACAGAAGTACTCAATAGATGTTAACAGTAATCATCATCATTATTGCCATTTAAATATACTACTAATATTTTGGTGCATAAAGCACCTAACACCAATTGTACAAGGACTGCTTTTGTTTATTCAGGGATTCTTCCATATATTTTTAGTGATATTTTTGTGCAAATCAACTGAAAGAGATCTGTGAATTTTTCCCTTTAGGGCTAGTGAATTGGATCCAGTGTGTTTCCAAAGTCTTCTAAATCACTGGAGATGATGAAATTCAGAACCAATCTGTCCAGATGCAAAGGCTGGAATAGCAATTTACGCTGTTTGGTGTTACTTGGAGATGGAAAGTGTAAGAAGAGAAACAAAAGAGAAGTGCTAATATCTTTCAATCTCAATTCCCAGTATTCTACATGCCTCTCAACTCTCAAGGGTTTACTGAATTTCTATTTTTACTTTCCTTTCAACAGTAGCAGTAACTATTGAAGGTCTCTAATGCATGAGGCATGTGTCATTTAATCACCTCAATGGCACTGTGAGGCAGTCACCCTGCACTTTTCTTAGGAAGAGACACAGACCTTAAAATTGGACAGGTTTGGTTTGGAACCACAGCTTTGGCATACAGCAACAGTAGGACACCGGGCAAGTTTTTAACCTCTTTGTATTTCAGTTGTTTCACATGTAAATGGGGAGTAAATGCAGAATACTATAAGATTAGAAATATCATTTATAGAATAGGCACTTTATAAATAAGCCTATGCCACACATTTTTTACACTGCCAAGAATTCTACTGATTTCTGTAATGCCATTTTAATGATTTTTGATCATTTAATCCTATGAGCTTTACTTTCTAATATTATCTCATAATGACATTGCTTTACCATGTGGGAAGACTTAAAATGTTTTAATAATCCATAGTATATAAAGATACTTCAGGCAGTTAGACAGCATATGACAATCTTTCTACAGGCAATTTAGCAATAAGAGTCAACATCCTTAAAATTCGGCATACCATTTGATGAATCATTTTACTTCTAGAATTTATTCTAAGGAAATAATCTCAGATACATACAATAACTTTAGGTATACGGGTGTCATTTAAACATGTTCAACAACTGCCCAACAATATATTTTAATATTTTGATAATTCATTTTAATATTATTCAGTTACTTAAAACATCATGGAAGCATATATACTAACATGGAAAGAGATCACAATTACTGAGAGAAAAACAGTTTTAAAATAATATATACAATTTGACTTCATTTTGTAAAATGGAGTGACAGAAAATGTACAAAATGTGGAAAGATAGGAAATTTTGTGAATAGCAGTTATTACTGGTGGGATCACAGTAGATTTCTATTTGTCTTTCTGTACTTTTTTTTACAATAAGCTTTCATTTTTGCTGCATTATAATAAAGACTAAACAGTTAACTGTTTATCTAAATAAATTAGTTGTAGAGAAATATACAAATGAATACATATTATATAAATACAGAGAGAAATAGTCCAAGAGAGAAAAGGTATAAGTAGATTCTTAAGGCATACTGGTAGAAGATATAAACATAAACTGCTATAAGAAAAGGAAGAAAAGGAGGAGGAAGTGTCATTAAGGAGAAAAGCAGAAAGAGTTAACCAACACAGGAAGGGTGGCGAGGTAAGGACTATACAACTAACCATTTGCGATGCCTCGTGTTGCCTGTCCTGGTTTACTGTCTTCTAGACAAGCCTGCCTATATGCCCTTTAAGTGGAAAACAAGGCACACCATTCTTTTATCAGGACTGCCTTAATTTTCATATCTATAAAATAAGGACATGTAAGGCCATATTCAGGGAACAAATTAACGCATTGAAAAGTACCTTAAAAATGAGATGACTCAATCAAATGTTATCATTATTATCATGTTTTAAATTAATGTAAATTAATTATCATACTGGGACCCTAACTCCAGCTTGGTTGACTGTTAAAAGCCCATGAACTTGTCCTTAATTGGTGACTAGAATATTAGCAAGAGAGTATAACCTTGAATTCCTTGCCACTCTCTGCTTGAACCATTGTTTCTACACTGGTTAACATAGCTTCTTTTAGCACATCACTTCCTCAGGGACTACATCTGGCACTCCTAAACTCCATGGACTCCTAAACTCAGGTACCCCATACCACCCTTATAATACCATTCTCTACACTATATAATACTTACCTGTTTAATATCTCCACTAATAGACCACATGCTCCACTGAGGGCAGGGCACATGCCTGTTTTGCTCTCTATCATATTCCCAGTGTTTAGCATACAACCTGACATAACATAGTTATTCAAACACTCGCTGGATGAATGGATGAGAGCTCTATACCTCGATGACACTTTGGTTCCTTGCAGATTTGGTATGAGGCTATGGGCTTACATTAAGCCTCATTATAAAAACAGCTCTCCAAAATTTTTCTACTTACTACAAAGAAAGCTACTTATAACATGGTTAACCACTTAAAATATCCTCTTTTGAATGATGGGCTTAAGGGAGATGACCTCTCAGCAGTACCAAAAATATGAGTTTCCTAAGTAACTAGCTTTTACTTCATGGGTACTGTTAATTGTGTATCAAAGTCATTTCCCTCTTTGTAATGGCTGTTTAAATCTTGTGTGCCAACCTTTCCCATAGCTTCATCTTACTTTAGCTATTCTTGCTTACCCTTCCCCAGATTTCCTTACTTAAAAATACAATTGTTTATGTATTTTTTATTCATCAAATCTTTCTAGGAACAAATCAGAAGATATAAACATATTATTAATTAATAATATCAGACTCAGCCAAAATTATAATAATCTCTGGCTGAGACAATTCTCCTGGTAATATGGTACTTAAATGGACTGCTAAGGATGATCAGTTTTCAGTTCCTAGCATATTCAATTAGCATACTTTTGGATAACTCAAGTTTGAAATAAGTATCTTCAGAAAGACATTTCTTAAATTCTACCTGGGTTTATTTTAGTTTCTCTACTATTTCTCTAATGTTTCTCTTCATCCCTACAGATACCGCCTTATTTAAAGCACTCACCAGATTTTTTCTTTTTTTTTTTTTTGCGGTACGCGGGCCTCTCACTGTTGCGGCCTCTCCCGTTGCAGAGCACAGGCTCCGGACTCGCAGGCTCAGCGGCCATGGCTCACGGGCCCAGCCGCTCCGTGGCATGTGGGATCTTCCCAGACCGGGGCACGAACCCGTGTCCCCTGTATCGGCAGGCGGACTCTCAACCACTGTGCCACCAGGGAAGCCCCACCAGATTATTTGATATTCTACTTTCTGATCTTCTAGTTTCCAGATAACCTGTTTCAGTCTCCACAATGTGACCAAAAGAATACTCTTCCTAAAATTTAAACCTGTTATCAGTGCCTCTCTCTTGCCAGAAGGTCTCCTCAGCAAAACCTGTACGTCTGTCGCTGAGTTCTTCCCCATCAGCTACCAGTCTTTTGTCTTCTCATAGTGAACAATGTGAGGTCCAAAGAAAGAATCAGGCTAATTCATGCCTATGTATTTTTCTTCACATTACTCTCACTGCCTGGACTGCTCTTTACCGCTTTGTCTAGCTAGCAAAAACCTTTCGCTTTCTAAGATAACTTAATATCTGTACATCTTACCAGACTCAGCTCAAGCGTCATGTCTCCTGTGAAACATTTTCAGTCTTTCTCAGGGAAAACTGACTACTTCCTCCTTTGTACCTCTAGTGCACCTCATAAGATGCCCATCATCAGACTTTATTTCCATTTTTTCCCCTTCAGTAACCTAGGTTCTCCAAGAAAAAGGTCCTGCTTTTTCCTCAAGTACCCAGTATAGGGCCTGGCACATGGCAGGAGCTTGCTCAACAAATCTATTGAATTGAACTGAATCCCTCACTTGAACTTATTTTTCTTTTCAATGAGTCTACTGAGAAGTACTGCTGTGCAATTTTGAGGAAGAAGCAGCAACAGCAGCAGGCAAACCAAATGGCTTTTAATAGTTCCAAACTGACTGGCTCATTTTGAACGGAAGCATGAGATGTGGGATCCAAGATGAAGAGACACAGTCACAATCCATCAATGATCTTCAAAGCAGTGTTTTTCAAACTGCAGGTTTCGACCCACTAGTGAGTCAAGAAATCAATTTAGTCAAGAAATCCATCTTTTGGGTCAAAGAGTTTAGAGAGCTCTGAAAAAAATTCTGACAGTAACCATGTATCCTCAAGGCACAAATGAACTATTCATTTTATTTTTGCCATTCTCAGACATGCAAAATGTAAGAATACCTTCACACCCCAAGTCAGAGAAGCACTGATTCAAGAATGTAGAAAAAACTCAGTTAAATCAATAGGCTGGGCTCTTATATGTAGTCCAATTGTAACTGGGGCCATGATCTGTTCCCCTCCCACTGCTATCTGGCCAGCTTCCCTGGCATATTAGATGCTGCCTTGTACTTCTTCCCAATCGTCTTAGAAAAAGGATTCATAGAGCTGAAATCTGAGTTCCTCGTGTGGGTCTCTGGTTCCTTCCCTGACCATAACCTGACTGACCCCTGTGCCACCGGGCTTTTTCTTCTCAAGCTCCACCCCACCCCCTGTAACTATTTTCTCCTTTTCTTTGTTGACATTTTTTTCACTAACCACATGCCTGTTTGGCCTACTGCTGGCCTTCACCCAGTCTCACCTATTAAAGAGACTGTCCTAGATGGCCTGGCACTTCATGTGGATTCTGACAGACCCTGATTTGGGCCACAGTGGTATGATCCCCAGTATGCCAACCTACTCATTGTCTACTTCTCTTTAGGTATGCTCTAACCCTATTTTATTAAATTCTACCAGTGTGAAGGATAAAGGTATTTATTAACTTTGGTCCCCTAGGAACTATGAAAAGATGTGCAACTGTTTCAAATATTAAAATTAATTTAGCTGCAGTACAGAATAAAGCTCTACTTTGAAACCTACAATGATCTTGATTTTCTTAACAAAACTGAGTGGCCAATAGTAGTTTGAGTTTTATGCTATAGTCTCAGTACTCGGGAATCAATTCCTGGAAAATGCTCCTATTTGCATAAAAAAGTATGTTTACACAGACATGCATACATGCACATATATATTTGTACACCTTTAACTATGCAAAGATTAACTGCCCCTTAATAGTGCTTCAAAGGTTTTATTTCTGAAAAATTAATTTTAATGAAAAGTTAATCTTTCTGAGAACCTTAATTTTATACATTGCTATATTTTTATTTTAAAGAGTAGAAGCACTGATTTTCAGCTTAAAAACAACAAAAAATTTATATTATTTGAAAGGCGGGATCAAGATGGCAAGTAGGAAAGACTCTGAGTTCACCTTCCCCCATGAACACATCAAAACTACAACTACAAATAGACCAACTCTCCATGAGAACAACCTGAAGACTAGCAGAACAGCTCTTCTACAGCCAAGGATATAAAAAAATAGCCAAACCGAGTATGGTAAGAGAGGAGAAGTAAGCTAGTTGGGACTCACACCCCTGGCAGGTGGCCCAGAAGAGTAGGATATGACAGGCTTGGGGATCCTCCCTAAGGAGTGAGGGGTTTGAGTCCCTCATTGGGCATCATAGCCTTGGAGTCTGGTACTGGGAAGAGCAGCCCCCTTGGCTAGTGTGAAAACCAGTGGGGATTACCAGAGGGCTGTAGGAAACTGAGACTCCGCTCTTAAAAAAGCATTTGCACAGACTTGCTTGTTTCTAGTCCCAGCACAGAGGCAGCATACTGAAAAGTGCCTGGTGCTCTGACTGGCCTGCCAGGACCTCCCTAGCACACCCTCTCCATCCTGCACCAGGATCCAGCTCCAGACCCTCCTGCTCAAGGCTCATTTCTGACCAAGGTGGTGGCCAACACTGAGGAGGAGGGAAGCCACAGGTAGCTCTGACTGAGGTTCCAGCCGTTCGGGCCTGGCCCCATTCCCTAGCTACGATGTCAACCACAGTGCTACTGCGGAGAGACTGTGATTTGCTCTGGACCATGGCTCTAGTCCCTCCAGCCTGTTGAGCCCAGCCTTGCCCCTAGATAAGGCAGTGTCTGCCATCAAGCCAAGGAGAAGCCATGACTCCCTCTGAACTTTGGCTCCAGACTGTCAGGCCCTAACCCCACCCCTGGCCAAGGCTATGACCACTATCTTGCCAGGGATAGCAGCTAGTGCTGGGCATAAGCTCCAGCCCTTCTGCCCAAGGCCTCATCCCTCACTAAGGCAAACATCACGATGCCACATAAGAAGCCACTGCCAGTGCTAGGCTTCAGTTCCAGGCCCTCCAGCTCTGAACCTGCCAAGGTGGCAACCTCCATCATGCCATGGGAGAAGCCCCAGCTCACACCAGGCTCATGCTCTTACTCCTCTGAACCCAGCCCACCCCAAGTCAAGGCAACAGCTGCCAGCATACCCCAGGAGAAGAAGTGGCCTGTGCTCACTCTCCCACCAAAGCCACTGGACACATGCACACTGCATAGGGATGCTCAGGTACAAGGACATGCCTTCAAGATTGGGATAGGGAACTGTTCTGACTATTTCATAGAGACAAACAGAGAAAGTCAAACAAAATGAGAAGACAGAAGAATATGTTCCAAATGAAAGAGCAAGATAAAACCCCAGGCTGGGGGGGACCCTAATGAAATGAAGACAAATCATTTACCTGATAAATAATTCAAAGCAATGGTCATAAAAATGCTATTACTTTGGGAAAAGAATTGAAAAACACAGTGAGAACTTCAACAAAGAACTAGCAAATATAAAAAAGAACCAATCAGAGCTGAAGAATACAATAACTGAAATAAAAAATACACTAGAAGGAATTAACAGCAAAATGGGTGATGAAGAATGCATAAGTGACGTAGAAGAGAGAATAGTGGATATCACTCAATCAGAACACCAAAAAGAATTTTGAAAATGATGAGGTTTAAGGGAACCTCTAGGACAACATCAAACATACTAATACTTGCATTATAGGGGTCCCAGAAGGAGAAGCAAGAGGGAAAGGGGCAGAAAAAGTAACTGATGAAATAGTGTCTGAAAACTTCCCTCATCTGAAGAAGGAAACAGATACCCTAATGCAGGAAGCACAGAGAATCCCAAACAAGAAGAACCCAAAGAGACCCATACCAAGGCCTATCATAATTAAAATGGCAAAAGTTAAAGACAAAGAGAGAATTTTACAGGCAGCAAGAGAAAATCAGAGTCACATATGAAGGAACCCCCATATGGTGATTAGCTGATTTTTTTAGCAGAAACTTTGCAAGCCAAAAGGTAATGTTATGATATATTTAAAGTGCTAAAAGAAAAAAAAAAAAAAAACCCAACCAAGCAAACTCAACCCAGTAAGGTTATCATTCAGAATTGAAGAAGAGGTAAAGAGAGTTCTAGACATACAAAAACTAAGAGTTTGTCACCACTAAACTGGCCTTATAAGAAATGTTAAAGGGTCTTCTGTAAGGAAAAATAATGGGCTATAACAAGAAATGAGAAAATATATGAAGGAAAACCTCTCTGGTAAAGGTAAATATACAATAAAGGCAGTGGACCAAGCAAATACAAGAGGTAAAAGACAAAAATTGTGACATCAACTGTAACTATAACAAACAGCTAAGAGATACACATAAAGATGCAAAATATGACACCAAAACATAAAATGTAGAAGGGGAGATTTAAAAAGTAGAGCTTTTAGAATGTGTTTAAACTTAAACAACTACCAGTTTAAAACAATGAGATATAAATATCTCATATATTTTGATTTTGTAATTTTGTATATTTTGATTTTTTAATCACAAATCAAAACATAGAACAGCTATACAAAAAACAAAGAGAAAGGAACCCAAACATAACACTAAAGAAAATCATCAAACCACAGGGAAGAGACGAAAAAAGAAGAAAAGAATATAGAAGAACTACAAAAATAATCAGAAAGCAAGTAACAAAACGCCAAGTAGTACATACCTATCAGTAATCACTTTAAATGTCAATGGACTAAACACTCCAATCAAAAGACATACGGTGGCTGGCAGGATTTCAAAACAAACAAACAAAGAAAAAAAAACAAGACCCATCTATAAGCTGCTTACAAGAGACACACTTCAGAGCTAAAGACAAACACAGACTGTGAAGGGATGGAAAAAGATTATAACATGCAAATGGAAACAGAAAGAAAGCTGAGGTAGCGATGATACTATATCAGAAAAACTTGACTTTGAAACAAAGTCTATAACAAAAGACAAAGAAAGGCATTATAAAGTGATAAAGGGGTCAATCCAAGAAGAGAATATTATATGCATAAACATATATGCAGCTAAAATAGAAGTACCTTAAATATATAAAGCAAATATTAACATACATAAAGGAAGAAATTGACAGTAATGCAATAAAAGTAGGGGACTTGAACACCCTATTTACATCAATAAGTAGATCATCCAGACAGAAAATTAATAAAAAGTGGCCTTAAATAACACACTTTATCAGAAAGACTTAATAAATATCTACTGAACATTCAACCCCAAAACAACAGAATATACATTCTTTTCAAGTGCACCTGGAACTTTCTTCAAGATAAATCACAGGCTATGGAACAAAACAAGTCTCAATGATTTAAAAAAGATCAAAATCATCAAGCATCTTTTCTGAACCCCAAGGGTATTCAGTTAGGATCAATTACAGAAAGTAAAACAGGAAAAAACACAAAAATCTGGAGACCAAACAACGTGCTACTGAAAAAATCAATGTATAAAAAGAACTAAAAGAGGAAGTGAAAAAATACCTTGAGATGAATGAAAGCAGAAACACAACTTTCCAAAATCTATGGAACACAGCAAAAGAAGTTCTAAGATGGAAGTCTACAGCAATATAGCCCTATCTCAAGAAGTCTCAAATAAACAACCTAGCTTTACATCTAAAGGAAACAGAAGAGAGAAACAAAGCCCAAAGTCAGCTGAAGGAAGGAAAGAATAAAAACAATAGAAAAGATCAATGAAATTAAAGCTGTTTTTCTGAAAAGATAAACAAAATTAATAAAATTTTATCCAGATTCATCAAGAAAAAAAATAGAGGGTTCAAATAAAATTAGAAATGCAAGAGAAGTTACAACCAACATCACAGAAATACAATCAGAAGAAAATACTTTGAACAGTTATATGCCAACAAATTGGACAACCTAGAAGAAATGGATAAATTCTTAGAAACATATAATCTTTCAAGACTGAAGCAGGAACAAAATAGAAAATCTGAACAAACCAGTTACTTGTAATGAAGTTGAATGAGTAATCAAAAAACTACCGAAAAAGAAATATCCAGGACAGATGCTTCCACAGGGAAATTCCACTAAATATCTGCATAAGAGTTAATACCTATCCTTTTAAACTATTCCAAAAATTTAAGAGGTGGGAATACTCCCAAACTCATTCTACAAGGCCAGCATTACCCTGATACAAAAAGGAAAACTACAGGCCAATATCCCTGATGAACCCAGATGAAAAAATCCCCCCGAAAATGTTAGCAAGCTGAATTCAACAATACATAAAATGCATCATACATCATGATCAAGTGGGATCTACTCCAGGGATGAAAGGATGGTTCAACATCCACAAATCAGTTAATGTGATATATCACATTAACAAAACAAAGAATAAAAATTGTATGACCATCTCAACGAATTCAGAAAAAGCATTTGACAAAATTCAACATCCATTCATAATAAAAACTCTTATCAAAGTTGGTATAGAGGGAACACACTTCAACATAATAAAGGCCATTTATGACAACCTCACAGCTAACATCATACTCAATGGTAAAAATCTGAAAGATTTTCCTCTAAGATCAGGAAAAAGACAACAATGCCCATTCTTGCCACTTCTATTTAACATAGTATTGAAGGTCCTTGCCACAGAATTTAGACACAATAAAGAAATACAAGGCACTAAAATTGGAGGGAAGGAGTAAAATTGTCACTATTTGTAGACAACATCATACTATAAATAGAAAATCCTAAAGACTCCACCAAAAAACTATTAGAAATAGTAAATGAATTCAACGAGGAAGCAGGATACAAGATAAATTTATAGAAATCTGCTGTACTTCTACAGACTAATAAAAAATTATCATAAAGAGAAATCAAGAAGACAATCCCATTTACAACTGCATCAAAAAGAATAAAATACCTGGGAATAAATTTTACCAAGGAGGGGAAATATTGGTACACTGAACTATAGCATATTGATGAAGGAAACAGAAGATGATAAAAATAAATGGAAAGATATCCTATGTTCATGGATTTAAAGAATCAATACTGTTAAAATGTCCATACCACCCAAAGAAATCTACAGATTTAAAGCAATCTCTATCAAAATACCCATGGCATTTTTCACAGACCTAGAACAAATAATCTTAAAATTTGTATGGGACCAAAAAAGACCCTGAATATCAAAAGCAATCTTGAGAAGAAAGAACACAGCTGGTAGAAACGTACTCCCTGACTTCAGGCTATCTTACAAAGCTACAGTTACCAAAACAGTATTGTACTGGCACAAAAACAGACACAAAGATCAGTAGAACAGGATAGGGAGTGTAGAAATAAACCCCCACACACATAGTCAACTAATATATGACAAAAGAGGCATGAACACACAATGTGGAAAAGAGAGTCTGTTCAATATGGGGTGCTGGGAAAACTGAACAGCTACATGTAAAAGAATAACTAGAACATTTTCTCACACCATATACAAAAATAAATTCAAAATGAATTAAAAACTTAAATGTAAGACCTGAAACCTTAAAATTTCTAGAAGAAAACATAGGCAATATGCTTTTTGACATTGCTCTTAGCAATACTTTTTTAGATATGTCTCCTCAAGCAAGGGCAACAAAAGCACAAATAAATAAATGAGACCTAATCAAACTTACTTCTGCACAGCAATGGAAACAACAAAACAAAAAGGCAACCTACTAAATAGGAGAAAATATTTGCAAATGGTATGTCCAGTAAGGGGTTAATATCCAAAACATACAAAGAACTCATATAACACAATATTAAAACAAAATCCAATAAAAAAAGGGCAGAGGACCTCACCAGGCATTTCTCCAAAGAGAACATACAGATGGCCTAATAGGCACATGAAAAGATTCTCAACATCACTAATTATCAGGGAAATGCAAATCATATGAACACTGAGATATCAATTCATACTTGTCAGAATGGCTATCATCAAAAAGGTAAGAAATAGGAAGTGTTGGTGAGGATGTGGATTAAAGGGAATCGTCATGCACTGGTGGAAATGTAAATTGGTACAGCCACTGTGAAAAACATAATGGAGGTTCCTCAAAAAATTAAAACTAGAACTACCATCCAATCCAGCAATGCTGCTCCTAGGTATTTATCCGAAGAAAATGAAAACAATTATTCAAAAATATATATGCACCCCAATGTTCACAGCAGCATTATTCACAATAGCCAAGATATGGTAGTGACCTAAGTATCCATGAACATATAAATAGATAAATAGAACAGAGAGAGAAAGATGTGGTGTGTGTATATATATATATATATATATATATATACACATACACACATACATACATATATATGGTTGGTATATATATGTTTGTATGGTTGAGTAGTGTGTGTGTGTGTGTGTGTATGTGTGTATGCAGACAATCAAGAACTTTTACATATAGGTATTGATCCATAAGTAAAGAAATGCGAGTGTGAGAAAGTACCCTTAAAAAGAAAAACTTAAAGCTACACATAAGCATCTTCTTTTGAGTCCAAATATGAGTGACTCAAAGAAAGACACTAGCAGTCAGGAGATGAATGACAGATCCCTGCTAAATAAGACTGACTGGCACTAACCTAAACAGAATTGCGCTGGTAAGTGCCAACTGTACCTGTGGGGGAGTGATGGCTCAATTAAAACAAAAATTGATAATGAAGCTACAGATAAAATTTTCTTTTATAGACTATTATTTAGGAAGTACTTTGATGGCTTATTTGTAGACTGTCAATAACAATCTTTTTAACATGTCATAGTTAAAAAGCATTATTCAATTGCAACATATTGAATTATACATTTCCTTTTTGTGATTATTCATTTGAAAACATTAACAAAAGGTTTCTTTCATCTGAACACAACTATCTACCTGCTTCATGATTTGGACTAAACTAATTCACCTCTCTGAACCTGTTTCCTCGTCTATAAAATAAGCATATCTACATGATAGGGTTATTATGAAAATTAGAAATAATATATGCAAAGTGCCTAGCACTCTTCTCTCTTTAACCGCACAGCTAATAAGCAGTAGTTTCAGAATTTAGGGTTTGAATGTAGTAAAAGACAAAATTATTATTAGTAGTACAAGTACCATTCTAAGTCTTAATAGTGGCTTTGAAGTAAAGAACTTCATTATGTAAAAATTTTTATAATAAAACTAAAAGTAAATATTGCATTTGAGAAGGCTCTCCCTCTCACTCCAATATACACAGACTCAATTATACTTGTTTTCAGCTGTTATTTTTCATTTATAATTGAGCATTTAAGGTTCATGAATGATCTTTAACAAACTATTCCAACTCAGTCATGAAAAAGGAGGAAGAAATTAGAATCAACTTTATATCACATTCAACAATTAATAACTGCCTATAATATGCTTAACCTATGAAGTATTAAGATGAAAGACACATAGGTCCTGCCTTTTAGAGGCTCACAGTCTAGACAGAACATGCACACAAATCTTAATGGGTTACATGTCATAATCAAGGTGCTTATAAAGAGCTTAGAAGACAGGGAAGCAGCTAAATTTGCCTGAGTGAGTTGATCAAAGATTAATATTTAAACTCAATCTTGAATGATGAATAAGTTCCTCAATGGAGAATGTAGAGAATCAAAACTAGTTACAGATGCATGAAAGTAAATTATCATTTTCAAGGAACTGAGAGAAACCTGGACCAAAGAGAGGCAACAGTGAGGGTTGACAGAGATGGAATGGAGGAAGGTGAAAAAGGAAATGTAGGGTGGGAATAAACTGTGAATGAGTTTGGATGATTAGCAGACATTTGGTCCTGTCCAAAACCTCTACTGAGTCTTTTGGTCCACACCAAAAGGTCCTTGAAATTTGGTCTTATCAAAAATGTCCATGGGCATATTGTCCATGCCAAACAGTCCTTGACATTTCGTATGGTCACAAACGTCCACACTTAGAAAATGTCCCTGGGTTCACATAGGCCATAGTGTTTATTTATATTTTTGGTTTACAGGATTAATACATAAAAAAGTACTATAATGTTTTATTGGTCCAATGATTGTGTTGTGTCCATAATAACACTTCTTGCCTTGGTAGCCTAGCTGGTAATGGCACACGGGGTTAAGTATATGGACTGGAATTCAAATCTTGAAGAAGAGTGGGATTAATATTAACTATGCATACCAATGATGAGTCCTACAGTTAGAGAAATGCACAGAGGATGACAAGTGGAGGATGGGATCTTGCCATACATGGTGTGTTAATATGTCACTGGGCATTTGGTTGGATGTGGCTGGGTTGTTAAGTAAGAGCAGAGTTTGAAAGGAGAGGCTTGGTTAAGCCACTATGTAAAATGGGTGGTAAACACATAGATGTAAACACTTTACAAAGCATCTTGGTTTTTCTGGAGGAGTGAGAAATGTGTGGCTTTCCTACCACATAGCAGTGGAATGTAAGAGCACCATGAGGAGACACCAGGCAACCAATTAACACCCTTACAACTATCCCATCACTCAGGGTTAATGGGTAATGTTTCCCTTGAACTGCTGTCCTATAAAGGCACAATCTTGGTCTGTTGCTATTTGGAGAAGTCTTAGGGGATGTGATTCCCACACTTACCTGTCAATCCACATAGACCACCATGCCCTCCTTAGTGCCTACCTATTGGCTGATCCTTCCTATTGGCCAGATGTCAGGTCCATAAGACATAAGAAAGGTTTTCCCTACCAGTAAAGCAGAGACCACTGGTCAGACAGCTACAAAAGAAATAAACAGATAATCCCTCTTCTGTTCCTTGGCAATATGACATCTTTAATTTAAAATTCTCAGGAGGAACGGCCAAGATGGAGGTGTAGAAGGACCCTAAGCTCACCTACTCTCACAAGCACACCAAAATCACAACTGCACAGCAACCATTGATGAAAAAGTCTGGAACCTACCAGAAAAGACCTTCTATAACTAAAGACATAAAGAAGGAACCAAAACAAGACAGTTACGAGGGGGCAGACTTGAGATATAATCAAATCCATATCACCTGGGTGGGTGACCCACAAACTGGAGAATAATTATATTTCAGAGGTTCTGCCACAGGAGTAAGAGTTCTGAGCCCCACGTCAGGCTCCCGAGCCCAGGGGTCAACACCAGGAAGAGGAGTCCCCAGAGCATTTAGCTTTGATGACCAGCAAGGCTTGATTGCAGGAGCTCCACAGGATTAGGGGAAATAGAGAATTCAATCTTACAAGGGTGCACAGAAACTCTCACATATGCCAGGACCAAGGGCAAAAGCAGTAATTTGATAGGAGACTGAGACAGACCTACCTTCTGGTCTTGGAGGGTCTCCAGGGGGAGGGAGGGGGTGGCTGTGGCTCACCCTGGGGACATAGACACTGGTGGCAAGCCTATTGGGGAGCATTCATCTGTGTGACCTCTCCTGGAAGCTGACATCTTGGCACCAAGACCTGGCCCTACCTAACAGCCCATAGGCTCCAATGTTGGGATACCTCAGGCCAAACAACCGACAAGGCGGGAACACAGCCCCACCCATTAGCAGAGAGGCTGCTTAAAGTCTTCCTGAGCACACAGCTGCCCAATAAACACACCCCTTGATAAGGCCCTGCTCACCAGAGGGTCAAAACCCAACTCCACCCACCAGTGCACAGACACTGGTCCCTCCCACCAGAAAGCCTGCACAAGACTCTAGACCAGCAGTCCCCAACCTTTTTGGCACCAGGGACCAGTTTCATGGAAGACAATTTTTTCATGGACCGGGGGTGGGGGGATGGTTTCGGGATGATTCAAGTGCATTACATTTATTGTGCACTTTATTTCTATTATTATTACATTGCAATATGTAATGAAATAATTATACAACTCACCATAATGCAGAATCAGTGGGAGCCCTGAGCTTGTTTTCCTGCAACTAGATGGTCCCATCTGGGGGTGATGGGAGACAGTGACCCAAAGTGTGTTGCTTATGTCCAGTCTACTCCGTAATCTCGTTTTGGTTGCTGTCACTGCAGAAAACCCTGCTTCACAAAGACAGAATGTTGGAAATGGAAGCAGGCTTTTCAGTGCTTTTGTGGCAATCTCAGGATATTCCACCTTCACTTTAATCCAAAACGCATGGAGATTTGAAGTTGTCTCAAACACACTTTAAGGCCACCATCATTTGTGATCTCAAGCAGTTGATCCTCTTCTAGCTTGGACAAAGTTGATTCACCTGGCTTATTCACAAATGGGTCGCGGATCCATTCCTTCCCAGTTCGGGGGTCTTTCGTGGTTGGGAAGTAATGCTCAAACTCTTTTCAAAGCTGAGATAGGTGACCACGCACCAGCTGGGAGAAAGCTGGTCCTGGCGCAGTCTCTTTCAAAATCTCTGCTAATGTATGAAACATGTCAAAAATCCCAATGTTCACTCATCGCCCCCATAATTCCAGTTTGGCTTTGAATGCCATCACTTTATCTGCTGACGTGAACACAGTTGTCCTTCTCCCCTGAAGCGACAGACTGAGTTCATTGAGCAGGTTGACTATGTCACACAAGTAAGCAAGTTTTACGACCCATTCTGTGTCACTGAAATGTGCTGCCAGTGGTGACTGTTTTTCTAAAAGAAATCCCTGGAGCGGCTCTCGTAACTCAAAACTCTGGCCAGTGATCTACCTTTAGAAAGCCATCTCACTTCTGTGTATAAGAGAAGACATGTGTGCTCTATGTCCATCTCCTCACAGAGGTGTGCAAACAGACATGAGTTAAAGGCATGTACTTTAATGTGGTTGATAATGTTAATCACATCCTGCAAAACGTTCTTAAGTTCAGGTGACATTTTTTGGATAGCAGCATTTCTCTATGGATGACAGTGTGTAGACCCACATTCAGAAGCAACCTCTTTGACCTGAGTAGTGAAACCAGAAAGCCATCCAGTCATGGAAGCTGCTCTGTCTGTGCATATGCCAACACAAAATGATCAATTCAGTTTTGCTGATATGTAATCATTCAAAGGCTTGAATAATTCTGCAGCTGTGGTGCTGGCTGGTAACAAAAGTGCACATAACATATCCTCATGCACATCCTCCTGAAAAATATATCTCACAAAAACAAGCATTGTGTCCTTGTTGTCAACACTGGTAGACTTGTCAACCTGGATTTTGTACCACGGAGACTCATTAATCTTCTCTAACAATTGTGCCTCAGTATCCTCTGTTATTTCATCAGTTTGTCTAATTGTGGTGCTAGCTGATAGAGGAACACGTGCCACCTTTTGAACTGCAGCCTCTCCTAAAAGTTCATGACAAATGTACTTAGCAGCAGGCAGGATCAACTATTCACCAACAGTAAAGGGCTTCTTAGCTTTAACAATGCAGTTAGCCACTAAGAATGATGCTCTCAGTGCAGACACACAGATGAAGTGTTGGCTTTCAATAAGTGCTTCTGTTCTTCATATTCACGTTTTTTTCTTTTGAAAAACTCCAAAGGCTTGTCTTTTAATGCTCTCCGCGTGGCGAAGCAGTTTTGAAGGTTTCATGGCTTTGGTGGATAGCCGGTTGCCAATATTCTACAAAGTGGGCTTGGAGAATGTGAATCACCTGTTGCAATGAACCTGCAATTTAAGTAGGACGCTTTGCATTTTCTTTTAAATGCAGCTTTCTTTTTGTTGGCAGTCTTAGAGTCTTCTGCTATCTCATCATTGGGTCTTTCCCTCTTTTCAAAGAAGCTTTCCAGCGATGTTTGTTTTTTACTCATTTTGGCTAGGGTTTAGCTTGTGGGCTAACCAAAACTGTGACTGAGACAAGTACGCAGTGCGGGAAAGAGGTGCAGACAGAAGTGGTAAATAAAATAATGGGTGGGCCACATGCGGACTAAAATAAGTGTCAGATTCTGACTTAAAGCCTGCCACCAGATGCAGCTTAATTATCACCTGCCACTCACTGATAGGGTTTTGATATGAGTCTGCAAGCAATTGATTTATTATGGTCTCTGTGCAGTCAAACCACTCTGCTAATGATAATCTGTATTTGCAGCCTCTCTCCAGCGCTAGCATCACCGCACCTCAGCTCCACCTCAGATCATCAGGCATTAGATTCTCATAATGGGTATACAACCTAGATCCCTTGCACACACAGTTCACTGTAGGGTTCATGCTCCTATGAGAACCTAATGTCGCTGCTGATCTGACAGGAAGTGGAGCTCAGGCAGTAATGCAAGCTATGCGGAGCAGGTGTAAATACAGATGAAGCTTTGCTTCCTTGCCTGCCACTCACCTCCTGCTGTGTGGCCCGGTTCCTAACAGGCCATGGACCGGTATCAGTCTGTGTCCCGGGGGTTGGGGACCCCTGCTCTAGACCAGCCTCACCCACCAGGAAGCAGACACCCACCAGAAGTAAGAAAACTACATTCCCAAAGCCTGCAGATGGAGTCTGCAAACACAGGCCACATAATACCCTGGGACCAGCTGGTCCCTGTCCCTTGGGTGACAAGAGGGGAGTGTACTGCTGGGATGCATAGGGTATCTCCTACAGAGGGCCATTTCTCCAAGGTTGAGAAACGTAACTAACCTACCACATACATAAAAATACAAATAGCAATTTACACAAAATGAGGTGGCAGAGTAGTGGAAATCACTGCCACTGAGCAGAAAAAAGAATGAAAAGGAATCAGGACAGTTTAAGAGACCTCTGAGACAACATTAAACACATTAGTATTTGCATTATAGGGGTCCCAGAATGAGGAGAGAGACAGAAAGGGCCTGAGAAAATATTTGAAGAGATATAGCTGAGAATTTCTCTAACCTGGGAAAGGAAACACTCAAGTCCGGGAAGTGCAGAGTCCCATACAAGACTAACCCACAGAGGAACACACCAAGATACACTGTAATCAAAATGACAAAAAATAAAGATAAAGAGAGAATGTTACAAGCAACAAGGGAAAAGTAGCAAGTAACATACAAGGAAACTCCTATAAAGCTATCAGCTGATTTTTCAGCAGAAACTCTGCAAGCCAGGAGGGAGTGGCACAATATACTTAAAGCAAAAAAAGAGGAAAACCTACAACCAAGAATACTCTACCCAGCAAGGCTCTCATTTGGATTATGATGCGGAAACCAAAAGCTTTACACACAAGCAAAAGCTAAAAGAATTCAGCACCACCAAAGCAGCACAAATGCTAAAGAAACTTCTATAGGCAGAAAAGAAAAGGCAACAAATAGAAACAAGAAAATTACAAAATGGAAAAGCTCACTGGTAAAGGCAAACACACAATAAGGATAGGAAAACATCCACACACAAAACTAAGAAGGTTAAAAACCAAAAGTAGCAAAATCATCTGTATTCACACTAAACAGTTAAGGGACACACAAAACAGATGTAAAATATAATATCAAAAACACTAATTGTGAGGGGAGGAAAGTACAAATGCACGGTATCTAAAATGCATTTTAAATTAAGAGATCAGCAACTTAAAACAAGCACATGTACATATGAACTGCTATATAAAAACCTCATGGTAACCACAAAACAAAAATCAATAATATATATGCAAAAAAAGTAAAAGGAATCCAAACATAACAGTGAAGTTAGTCATCAAATAACAAGAGAAGAGAACAAAAGAAGGGGGAAAAAGATATAAAAACAAATCCAGAACATTAACAAAATGGCAAGAGGGACATACATATCATTAATTACCTTAAAAGTAAATGGACTAAGGCTGCAACCAAAAGACACAGACTGGGTGAATGGATACAAAAAGAGGACTCGTATATACTGCCTATGAGAGACTCACTTTAGATCTAGAAACATCTGTAGACTGAAAGTGAGGGGATGGAAAAAGGTATCCCATGAAAATGAAAATCAAAAGAAAACTGAGTAGTAATACTTCTATCAGACAAAATACACTTTAAAATAAAGACTGCCACAAGAGACAAAGAAGGACACTACATAATGATCAAAAGACCAATCCAAGAAAAAGATATAACAATTGTAAATATATATGCATCCAACATAGAAGCACCTCAATATGTAAAGCAAATTTTAACAGAGATAAAAGGAGAAATTGATAGTAACAAAAATAATAGTGGGGGACATTAACACCCCACTTACATCAATGGACAGATCATCCAGACAGTATCAATAAGGAAACACAGGCCTTAAATGACACATCAAACCAGATGGACTTAATTGATATTTATAGAGCATTCCATCTGAAAGCAGCAGAATATACATGAAATGTTCTCTAGGATAGGTCACATGCTGGGTCACAAAGCAAGCCTCAGTAAATTTAAGAAAAGTGAAATCACCTCAACCATCTTTTCTGACCACAATACTATGAGGCTAGAGATCAACTACAGGGAAAAAAACCTGCAAAAACACAAACACATGGAGGCTAAACAATATGCTACTAAACAACCAATGGATCACTGAAGAAATCAAAGAAGAAATAAAAACATTCTTAGAGAAAAATGAAAATGAAAACATGACAATCCAAAACCTATGGGACACAGCAAAAGCAGTTCTAAGAAGGAATTTTAAAGCAATACAAGCTTACCTCAGGAAACAAGAAAAATCTCAAATAAACAACCTAACCTTACACCTGAAGCAACTAGAGAAAAAAGAACAAACAAAACCCTAAGTTAGTAGAAAGAAAGAAATCATAAAGATCAGAGCAGAAATAAATGGAATAGAGGCAAAGAAACAACAGAAAAGATCAATGAAACTAAAAGCTGGTTCTTTGAAAAGATAAATAAAATTGATAAACCGTTAGCCAAACTCATCAAGAAAAAAGGGAGAGGGCTCAAATCAATAAAATTAGAAATGGAAAAGAAGAAGTTACAATGGGCACCACAGAAATACGAAGGATCATGAGAAACTACTACAAGCAGCTATATGCCAATAAAATGGGCAACCTAGAAGAAATGAGCAAATTCTTAGAAAAGTACAATCTCCTAAGACTGAACCAGGAAAAAACAGAAAATAGGAACAGACCAATCACAAGTACTGAAATTAAAACTGTGATTAAGAAACTTCCAACAAACAAAAGTCCAGGACCAGATGGCTTCACAGGCAAGTTCTATCAAACATTTAGAGAAGACTTAACACCTATCCTTCTGAAAATCTTCCAAAAAACTGCAGAGGAAGGAGCATTCCCAAACTCATTCTATGATGCCACCATCACCCCGATACCAAAGCCAGACAAAGATATCACACACACACTTAAAAAAATACAGGCCAATATCAATGATGAAGATAGATGCAAAAATCCTCAACAAAATACTAGCAAACCAACTCCAACAATACATTAAAAGGATGATACACCATGACTAAGTAGGATTTATTCCATGGATGCAAGGATTTTTCCATATCTACAAATCAATCAGTGTGATACACCACATTAACAAATAAAAGAATTAAAACTATATGATCATCTCCATAAATGCATAAAAGAGTTTTGATAAAATTCAATGTCCGTTTATGATAAAAACTCTTCAGAAAGTGGGCATGGCAGGAACATATCTCAACATGATAAAGGCCATATGACAAACCTACAAGTAACATCATATCCAACAGTGAAAATGTAAAAAGATTTCTTCTAAGATCAGGAATAAGACAAGGATGTCCACTCTGGCCACTTTTACTCAACTTAGTTTTGGAAGTCCTAGCCACAGCAATTAGAAAAGAAAAAGAAATAAAATGAATCCAAATTGAAAAGGAAGAAGTAAAACTGTCACTGTTTGCAGATGACATGATGATAGACATAGAAAATCTTAAAAATGTTTACAGAAATCTACTAGAGTTTACCTATGAATTCTGTAAAGTTGCAGGATACAAAATTACTATACAGAAATCTGCTGCATTTCTACACACTAACACCAAAATATCAGGAAGAGAAATTAAGGAAACAGTCCCATTTACCATCACATCAAAAGGAATAAAATACTTAGGACTAAACCTATGTAAGGAGGCAAAAAACCTGTATTCTGAAAAACTGTGTAAAGAAATTGAAGATGACAGAAACAGATGGAAAGATATACCATGTTCCTGGACTGGAAGAATCAATATTGTTAAAATGACCATAGTATCCAAGGCAATTCACATATTCAATGCAATCCCTATCAAATTACCAATGGCATTTGTTTACAGGCTAGAACAAAACTTTTAAAAATTGTACCGAAGCACAAAATAACGTGAATAGCCAAAACAATCTTGAGAAAGAAGAACAGAGCTGGAGAAATCATGCTCCCTGACTTCAGACTATATTACAAAGCAACAGCAATCAAAACAGTATGGTACTGTCACAAAAACAGAAATATAGATCAATGGAACAGGATAGAAAGCCCAGAAATAAACCCACCCACCTATGGTCAATTAATTTACAAAAAAGGAGGCAAGACTATACAATGGAGGAAAGACAGTCTCTTCAATAAATGGTGCTGGGAAAACTGGACAGCTACACGTCAAAGAATGAAATTAGAACATTCTTTAACACCATACACAAAAATAAACTCAAAACGGATTAAAGACCTAAATGTAAGACTGGATACTATAAAACTCTTAGAGGAAAACATCAGAACACTCCTGGACATAAATCGCAGCAATATCTTTTCTGAGCCATCTACTAGAGTAATGGAAAGAAAAACTAAAATAAACAAATGGGAAACTAATTAAACACAAAATCTTTTGTACAGCAAAGGAAACCATAAACAAAATGAAAAGACAACCCACAGAATGGGAGAAAATATTTGCTAACAATGTGACCAACAAAGAATTAATTTCTAAAATATACAGTTTATACAACTTAAAAAAATGGGCAGAAGACCTAAATAGAAATTTCTCAAAAGAAGACATATAGATGGCCAAAAGGCACATGAAAGGATGCTCAATATTGCTAATTATTAGAGAAATGCATATCAAAACTACAATGAGATATCACCTCACACTGGTCAGAATAGCTATCATTAAAAAAGTCTACAATAGTAAATGCTGGAGAGGGTATGGAGAAAACAGAACCCTCCTATACTGTTGGTGGGAATGTAAATTCGTGCAGCCACTATGGAGAACAGTATGGAGGTTCCTTAAAAAACTAAAAATAGAGTTACCATATGATCCAGCAATCTCACTCCTGGGCATATATGTGGAGAAAACTCTAATTAAAAACAATACAAAGACCTCAGTGTTCATAGAAGCACTATTTACAATAGCCAAGACATAGAAGCAACCTAAATGTCCACTGAGAGAGGAATGGATAAAGAAGATGTGGTATATATATATACAGTGGAATATTACTCAGCCATAAAAAAATGAAATAATGTCATTTGCAGCAACGTGGCTGGACCTAGAGATTACCATATTAACTGAACTGAGACACACACATAATGATATAACTTGTATGTGGAATCCAAAAAAATGATACAAATGAACTTATTTACAAAGTAGAAACAGACTCACAGATATAGAAAACCAAGTAATGATTACCATAGGGGATAGTGGTGGGGGGAGAGACAAATTAGGAGTTTGGGATTAACATGTACACACTGCTATATATAAAATAATCAAGAAGAACCTACCGTATAGCACAGAAATCAATATTCTGTATCTTCTAATAAGCTATAATGGGAAAGAATCTGAAAAATAATAGATATATATATAACTGAATCACTTGGCTTTACACCTGAAACTAACACAACACTGTAAGTTAACTATAGTTCAATTTTTTAAAAAGGGTCGAAAAAAAAAAAAAAGAACTTCTTGGAAGGAAAAGAAATAGGAAATTCTCACTTATATGTGGGTTTTTTTTTCAATAAGTATGTTCTACAGTTCCACACCATCCAAGCTGCCAAAGCATGGATATTGAGGGCCAACTGTAGAGTTATAATTGGATTTTGGATTGTGTGGGGGTTGGTGCCCCTAACCTCCATATCATTCCAGGTTCAACTGTAAATAGAATTAAAACCAGATATTGAACTCCAAATCCAACTTAACTGCATGAAATTAAGTTCCAGAGGAGTATAAAGTGACCAGATGTGGAGAATGATTTCTTATGTACGATTCTGGTGCTCCAGGTGAATAACGATTTCTTACTTACATAACGTATGACAATATTTGATATTTAAGTGCCAATACCACATTATTTAGTGATGGCACCTTCAAGACATCATCAACACAGTTCACTGAGTTATTTACTATGCACAGTGTACTGCTGTGTTATACTATACCAGTGATTTATGTACTAACAATGAAAAGGTGAGAAGACACAGACTGATCTACCTATCTATCTATCTACCTACCTACCTACCTACCTATCAGACAATCTATGTGCATCTTTGTGGAAAAGAAATCTCAACGTTAGAAGATGGTGGAGTACAAGGACATGCTCTCACACCCTCTTACAAGAATACCAGAATCACAACTAACTGCTGACCACTCATCAACAGGAAGACACTGGAACTCACCAAAAAAGATACCCCAAATCCAAAGACAAAGGAGAGGCCACAATGAGACAGTAGGAGGGGCACAGTCACAATAAAATAAAATCCCATAACTGCTGGGTGGGTGACCCACAAACTGGAGAACACTTATACCACAGAAGTCCACCCACTGGAGTGAAGGGTCAGAGCCCCACATCAGGCTTCCCAATCTGGGGGTCCGGCAACAGGAGGAGGAATTACTAGAGAACCAGACTTTGAAGTCTACCTGGACTTGACTGCAGGACTTCGAAAGGACTGGGTGAAACAGAGACTCCACTCTTGGAGGGCAAACACAAAGTAGTGTGGGCACTGGGACCCAGGAGAAGGAGCAGTGACCCCATAGGAGACTGAACCAGGCCTACCTGCTAGTGTTGGAGGGTATCCTGCAGAGGCGGGGGTGGCTGTGGCTCACCGTGGGAACAAGGACACTGGCAGCAGAAGTTCTGGGAAGTACTCCTTGGTGTGAGCCCTCCCAGAGTCTTCCATTAACCCCACCAAAGAGCCCAGGTAGGCTCCAGTGTTAGGTCGCCTGAGGCCAAACAACCAACAAGGAGGGAACACAGCCCCACCCATCAGCAGACAACCAGATTAAAGTTTTACTGAGCTTTGCCCTCCAGAGCAACAGACAGCTCTACCTAACAACAGTTCCTCCCATCAGGAAACTTGCACAAGACTCTTAGATAGCCTCATCCACTAAAGGGCAGACAGCAGAAGCAAGAAGAACTACAATCTTGCAGCCTGTGGAACAAAAACCACATTCACAGAAAGATAGACAAGATGAAAAGGCAGAGGGCTATGTACCAAATGAAGGAACAAGACAAAACCCCAGAAAAACAACTAAATTAAGTGGAGATAGGCAACCTTCCAGAAAAAGAATTCAGAATAATTATAGTGAAGATGATCCAGGACCTCAGAAAAAGAATGGAAGCAAAGATCAAGAAGATGCAAGAAATGTTTAACAAAGACCTAGAAGAATTAAAGAACAAACAAACAGATGAACAATACAATAACTGAAATGAAAACTACACTAGAAGGAATCAATAGCAGAATAACTGAGGCAGAAGAACGGATAAGTGACCTGGAAGACAGAATGGTGGAATTCACTGCTGCGGAATGGAATAAAGAATGAAAAGAAATGAAGACAGCCTAAGAGACCACTGGGACAACATTAAACACCACAACATATGCATTATAGTGGTCGCAGAAGGAGAAGAGAGAGAGAAAGGACCCAAGAAAATATTTGAAGTGATTATAGTAGAAAACTTCCCTAACATGTGAAAGGAAATAGCCACCCAAGTCCAGGAAGCACAGAGAGTCCCATACAGGATAAACCCAAGGAGAAACACGCCAAGACACATAGTAATCAAATTGGCAAAAATTAAAGACAAAGAAAAATTACTGAAAGCAGTAAGGGAAAAACAAGATATAAAAAGGGAACTCCCATACGGTTAACAGCTGACTTCTCAGCAGAAACTCTACAAGCCAGAAGGGAGTGGCATGATATACTTAAAGTGATGAAAGGGAAGAACCTACTACCAAGATTACTCTACCAGGCAAGGATCTCATTCAGATTCGATGGAGAAATCAAAAGCTTTACATACAAGCAAAAGCTAAGAGAATTCAGCACCACCAAACCAGCTCTACAAAAACTGCTAAAGGAACTTCTCTAAGTGGGAAACACAAGAGAAGAAAAGGGCCTACAAAAACAAACCCAGAACAATTAAGAAAATGGTCATAGGACCATACATATTGATAATTACCTTAAACGTGAATGGACTAAATACTCCAACCAAAAGACACAGGCTTGCTGAATGGATACAAAAACAAGACCAATATATATATGCTGTCGACAAGAGACCCACTTCATACCTAGACACATATTCAGACTGAAAGTGAGAGGATGGAAAATGATATTCCATGCAAATGGAAATCAAAAGAAAGCTAGAGAAGCAATACTCATATCAGATAAAAGAGACTTTAAAATAAAGAATGTTACAAGAGAAAAGGAAGGACACTACATAATGATCAAGGGATCAATCCAAGAAGAAGATAAAACAATTATAAATATATATGCACCCAACATAGGAGCACCTCAATACATAATGCAACTGCTAACAGCTATAAAAGAGGAAATCGACAGTAACACAATAATAGTGGGGGAGTTTAACACCTCACTTACACCAATGGACAGATCATCCAAACAGAAAATTAATAAGGAAACCCAAGCATTAAATGACACAATAAACCACATAGATTTAATTGATATTTATAGGACATTCTATCCTAAAACAGCAGATTACACTTTCTTCTCAAGTGAGCACAGAACATTCTCAAGGATAGATCATATCTTTGGTCACAAATCAATCTGCAGTAAATTTAAGAATATTGAAATCATATCAAGCATCTTTTCTGACCACAACACTATGAAATTAGAAATCAATTACAGGGAAAAAAACGTAAAAAGCACAAACACATGGAGGCTAAACAATATGTTACTAAATAACCAAGAGATCACTGAAGAAATCAAAGAGGAAATCAAAAATTACCTAGAGACAAATGACAATGAAAACACAATGATCCAAAACATATGGGATGCAGCAAAAGCAGTTCTAAGAGGGAAGTTTATAGCTATACAATCCTACCTCAAGAAACAAGAAAAATCTCAAATACACATTCTAACGTTACAGGTAAGGGAACTAGAGAAAGAAGAACCAACAAAACCCAAAGTTAGCAGAAGCAAAGAAATCGTAAAGATCAGAGGAGAAATAAATGAAATAGCAACAAAGAAAACAATAGCAAATATCAATAAAACTAAAAGCTGGTTCTTTGAGAAGATAAACAAAATTGATAAACTATTAGCCAGACTCATCAAGAAAATGAGGGAGAGGACTCAAATCAATAAAAGTAGAAATGAAAAAGGAGAAGTTAAAACAGACACCGCAGAAATACAAAGGATAATAAGAGGTTACTACAAATGACTGTATGCCAATAAAATGGACAATCTGGAAGAAATGGACAAATTTTTAGAAAGGTATAACCTTCCAAGACTGAACCAGGAAGAAATAGAAAATATGAACAGACCAATCACAAATAATGAAATTGAAACTGTGATTAAAAATTTTCCAACAAACAGAAGTCCAGGACCAGATGGCTTCACAGGTGAATTCTATCAAACATTTAGAGAAGAGCTAACTTCCATCATTCTCAAACTCTTCCAAGAAATTGCAGAGGAAGGAACACTCCCAAACTCACTCTATGAGGCCACCATCACCCTGATACCAAAACCAGACAAAGATACTATAAAAAAAGAAAACTGCAGGCCAATATCACTGATGAACATAGATATAAAAATCCTCAACAAAATACTAGCAAACAGAATCCAACAGCACATTAAAAGGCTCATACACCATGATTAAGTGGGATTCATCTCAGGGATGCAAGGATTCTTCAATATACACAGGTTAATCAGTGTGATATACCATATCAACAAACTGAAGAATAAAAAAACATATGATCATCTCAATAGATGCAGAAAAAGCTTCTGACAAAATTCAACACCCATTAATGATAAAAACTCTCCAGAAAGTGGGCATAGAGGGAAACTACCTCAACATAATAAAGGCCATATATGAGAAACCCACAGCAAACATCATTCTCAAGGGTGAAAAACTGAAAGCATTTCGTCGAACATCAGGAACAAGATAAGGATGTCCACTCTCACCACTGTTATTCAAAATAGTTGTGGAATTCCGAGCCACGGCCATCAGGGAAGAAAAAGAAATAAAAGGAATACAAATTGGAAAAGAAGAAGTAAAACTGTCACTGTTTGCAGATGACATGATACTATACACAGAGAATCCTAAAGGTGCCACCAGAAAACTACTAGAGCTAATCAATGAATGTGGTAATGTTGCAGGATACAAAATTAATGCACAGAAATCTCTTGCATTCCTATACACTGAAGGTGAAAAATGTGAAAGAGAATTTAAGGAAACACTCCCATTTACCACTGCAACAAAAAGAATAAAATACCTAGGAATAAACCTACGTAGGGAGACAAAAGACCTGTACACAGAAGACTATAAGACACTGTTGAAAGAAATAAAAGATGATACCAACAGATGGGAGAGATATTCTATGTTCTTGAAGTGGAAAAATCAATATTGTAAAAATGACTATACAACCCAAAGAAATCTACAGATTCAATGCAATCCCTATTAAATTACCAATGGCATTTTTTACAGAACTAGAACAAAAAATCTTAAAATTTGTATGGAGACACAAAAGACCCCAAATATACAAAGCAGTCTTGAGGGGAGAAAACGGGGCTAGAGGAATCAGACTCACTGACTTTAGACTATACTATAAAGCTACAGTAATCAAGACAATATGGTACTGGCACAAAAACAGAAATATAGATCAATGGAACAGGATAGAAAGCCCAGTGATAAACCCATACATCTATGGTCAACTAATCTAAGAAAAAGGAGGCAAGGCTATACAATGGAGAAAAGACAGTCTCTTCAATAAGCAGTGCTGGGAAAACTGGACAGCTACATGTAAAACAATTTAATTAGAACACTCCCTAACACCATACACAAAAATAAACTCAAAATGGATTAGAGACCTAAATGTAAGACCGGACATTGTAAAACTCTTAGAGGAAAACATAGGAAGAAAACCCTTTGACATAAATCACAGGAAGATCTTTTCTGCTCCACCTCCTAGGGTAATGGAAATAAAAACAAAAATAAACAAATGGGACCTAATGAAACTTAAAAGCTTTTGCAAAGCAAAGGAAACTACAAAGACGACGAAAAGACAACCCTCAGAATGGGAAAAAATATTTGCAAACGAATCAATGGACAATGGATTAATCTCCAAAATATATAAACTGCTCATGCAGCTCAATATTAATAAAACAAACAACCCAATACAAAAATGGGCAGAAGATCTAAATAGACATTTCTCCAAAGAGGACATACAGATGGCCAAGAAGCACATGAAAAGCTGCTGCACATCACTATTTATTAGAGAAATGCAAATCAAAATTACAATGAGGTATCACCTCACCCCCGTTAGAATGGGCATCATCAGAAAATCTACGAACAACAAATGCTGGAGAGGGTGTGGAGAAAAGGGAACCCTCTTTCACTGTTGGTGGGAATGTAAATTAATACAGCCACTATGGAGAACAGTATGGAGGTTCCTTAAAAAACTAAAAATAGAATTACCATATGATCCAGCAATCTCACTACTGGGCATATACCCAGAGAAAACCATAGTTCAAAAAGACACATGCACCCCAATGTTCATTGCAGCACTGTTTACAATAGCCAGGTCATGGAAGCAACCTAAATGCCCATCCACAGACGAATGGATTAAGAAGATGTGGTACATATGTACAATGAATATTACTCAGCCATAAAAAGGAACGATATTGGGTCATTTGTTGAGATGTGGATGGATCTAGAGACTGTCCTACAGGGTGAAGTAAGTCAGAAAGAGAAAAACAAATATTGTATATTAACGCATATATGTGGAACCTAGAAAAATGGTACAGATGAACTGGTTTGCAGGGCAGAAATTGAGACACAGATGTACAGAACTAACGTATGGACACCAAGGGGGGATAGTGGCTGGGGGGGTGGTGGTGGTGTGACGAACTGGGAGATTGGGATTGATATATATATATATATATATATATATATATATATATATATATATATACTAATATGTATAAAATGGATAACTAATAAGAACCTGCTGTATAAAAATATAAATAAATTTCAAAAATTCAAAAAACAAATGGAGCTGGAGGAATCAGGCTCCTGGACTTCAGACTACACTACAAAGCTACAGTAATCAAGACAGTATGGTAGTGGCCCAAAAAAAAAAAAAAAAAAGAAATCTCAACATTAATCATTCATCATGCATGATGGATTTTGAGACGGCAAATATGAATGTAATTTGACTATTTCTATCCAGCGCACAAGTAAAGCGATGTTTGTTTCACTTTTCATAATTACTGTGGCCAAAAAATATCTTCTTTGGGTCTAACAAGATAAGTATATGACAATGGAAATTAACACCTGTAAGTGTGTATCCATGTTGTTTGGGCTTCTGTTTGTGCCTGTGCAAGATGTAAATGAAATTGATGAATACATTATGGAGAAGACAGAAGAAAATTTAGATGACCTAATGGATTATGTTTAGAACTAATGGATTATGTTTAGAAAGTGTATGTCCATGGAAGGTTTGGCAGTGGCAAAAGAAGACCAGAAGCTCCAAGATTTCTACCAGAAACTTGGAATGTTTATACATTCGTACTGAACAGCAATCAAAGGATGAACAATGCAGTGAAAGGCTGACAAAGCAAATTTCACAAGCTGATGATAGAGCATCATCCTTCAATTTGGAGATTTATTGAAGCGTTAAAAGACAAACAGCAAAGTAATAAACAAGTTATCACTGAAGTTCTTGGTGGTCACACTCAAATATGGCCAGCAAGTTCACGATGATACTGACAAAATCAAATTTGTATCAATGAAATTGTTAACATATTTAATCAATATGAAGCCAATAATCAAGTTGATATATACTTGAGAGTAACTGTTCATCAACTTAAGAGCAACTCTGCCAAACTTTATGACAAGGAAGAACAAAAATAATTGTGAAATGCAAAATTCATTATGAATCACAATAAAATAACATAAATACAATTTTAATGAAGTTAAGTGTTTGTATTATATAAGAAATCATGGACCAAATGTCTCAATGGACATTTGGTCAGTACCAATTTCAAGGACCTTCTGATGAAGTTAAATGTTTGTATTATTTAATGAATTGTGGACCAAAAGTCTCAAAGAATGTTTTGGACAGGACCAAATATCTAGGACCTTTTGGTGTAGACCAAGTTTCTCAATGAATATTTTGGACAGGTCCAAATGTCCTGCTAGGGTTTGGACATTATCCTTCATAAATGGGGATTCATAGGTTTTTAGCTAAGAGACTACAGTGACCAGGTATATTTTAGATGTAAGTCAAGAATAAGATAATAAGGGCTTGAACTAGAGCCTTGAACAGTGGGAAAAGAAGAAAAGAGATAGCTTAAAGATAGAAGGAATCAAATTTAATAACCAATTTTGTAAGAGTGTGATAACCAATAATACATGGGTAATGAAGAAAATGGAGTCATGAAAGATTCCCATGTTTCTACCTTTGGCAACTGGCTATATGATATTATAAATTTAGATAGAAAATTCAGGAAAAGGAATAAGAACTCCAACACCAGGGTTGATTGGCTTAGAAAACTTTAGAATTGTAGGTGGATTCAATGTCACTATGAAAAGAGCAAGTTTTTCACAAAATGAATGCAGAAACCTGTCTTGAAGTGTGGCTACCTTTGACAAATGAATATATTTAACTTAAGGGGAAGAATGTGTTGTTTACTTCATGTTACAGAAGCAATTAATTTTTATTTTATGTATTTGGAAAAAAAAGAAATCTTTGTAAACCTTTGTAAAATTTTGATATGTTTTCTTCCAATTTTCTTCATGGTTATGACCAAATTATCTGTAAACATACATGTGTAGCCTGCTTTGTTTTTCATTTAACATTATGACATAACATTTTAAATAATTATCTTAAACAAATATACTCTTAGAATTAAGGTAAAATAAGAAAGGGTAACTGTCATCTAGAAAGCCCAGCCACTAAAGACCATGACTTTGAAAGCCACTGACCATGCTATTAATCTTTAAATAAAAGGAAAAACATCTTTACTAATTGAATAACAAAAGGAGAGGAAGAGACATGTCAGTAGCACTTATCCATCTAAATCTTACTTTTTGTGGATGAGGCACTAAACACATAGAAGAAACCAAGTCTCAGGTGAACTAACTAACTTGCACAAGACTACACAGCTAAACAATCAGTGGAGCCAGAATTCAAATCCTAATCTACTGGGACTTCTGGTTCTCTTTCCAGAATGCTATGCTGCCTCCCCTCAATTACAGGCCATGGAGAACAACAAGTTTTCTGAAATGGTCCAGAGCATTCATTTGGAATGCAAGGCGATTATTTAGGGTAGTGAGTCTCAATTCTAGTGGTGGTAAAGAAGAACCAGGTAGAGTGGTAAACTAGATAATTCCTCTGTGCCTTTTCAGTTCTAACATGCTGTGACTCTGCATTCTTCAGCAGAGCTGCTGAACTCTTTTCTTTCAGCTCCCAATACAAACAATTTTCCTTCACAGATTTTTGGTGCCTATCACCCAGTACCCACTGGTCTAAAGTCTCTTCTCAGAGGCATAAACATGATTCCCATATCAATTATTGGTGGAGAGTGTGTACAAGAGCCCACAGGCAAAACTTGGCCCACTGTCACTTATAACTGTTATACTTCTCAAAAGTAATTATTATTTTCTCATTATATTAATTTTTGAGTGCCTTTCACTTATGATTTCCTTTAAAAATTATTTGCATTGGCTATTTTATTTATTTTAGTACTTCATTTTGCTTTAAATAAGGGGGATAATTTGAAAATCAATAAGGCAACAAACTGCTTTTTGTCAATTACCTAATTTCTGATATAAGATAGGCATTGCCCACTTTTTAAAATTCAGATAATGAGTAGTACAAAGATAACACTGTCTAATGTAATGGTTCAAAACCTTGGCTGCACATTATTAGAATAATATAGAAAGCTTTTTAAAAATGCTAATGACTAAGCCCATGCCAGATGAATTAAACAGGATTCTCTGTGGGGGGGGTGGGGAAGATGTGGGGTAGGCAGAACAGAGGTATTATTTTAAAATCTCCCCAACAAAATCTATTTAAGCCAAGGACAGTATAGTCATCAGAGAACAAAAAGCTTTGGAAGCAATCAGTGTTCCGTGGACTTTTCCAGAGAAAACAAACGAGAACTAAAGATTAAACCATAACATTTATTAACATCACATTCATAAAACTTGTGCTACATATTGTCTGCAAAGATGGGCCTAATAATTCCTCCCATGTCTGTATGCATGTTCCTTCTGAATGTGATTTTGTTGCTCCTCTCATCAAAATGAAAAATCCATTTCTCCACCCATGAATCTGCTCTAACCTCATAATCTGTTCTCAGCAACAGTAGGTAGTAGAAGTGATGTTCTGTGACTGCCAAGCCTAGGCTTCAAGCAGTCTTCAGCTTCCATACTAGTTGTCTTGGAGGGCAATGCTGTCATGTGGAGATCCTTAATGGTAAAAGACCACACGAAAAAAGAGGACAAACTGAGACCAGCATCAACCTCCTGATGTGTGATTGAGGCCATCTTGAACCTTCCAGGCCCAACTGAGTGCCAGGTGATATGGGCAAAACCAGTAGAAGAACTGACCAGCTGATCCTAGAACCACGTGCTAACCAACAGAATGGGGAACAAATAAAATAGTTTTTTTTTAAAGCCAGTAAGTTTTGTGGCAGTGTTACAGTAAAAAATAACTAATATAATAGTTTTGATGATTGTGGTAAATACTAAGGACAAAGTAAATTCCTCCCTAGTTTGCTTAAAATAATATTTATGTGCTTGAAATACTTGTTCATGTATTTTTTAAAAACAAGGAATAAAATCCAGAAGTATAATTTAGTAAAAATAGTCTTTCTGTTTTCTCTGATAATAATTCAGTAATACATATTTAATTTAGAACTTGGAATACATGATCAAAACGTAAGAGAAGATCTTTTATACTTATACAATAAGCTACTATAAAAATAATTTTATATCATCATTTCACGCACATTCTACATTTAAAAATGTGTGGATTTCGCACTTTCTATATGAAAAAGCTCATAAGTCTCAAAGCTTTAAAAAGTCACCCTAACACAAAGTATATACTTTTTGGACAAATCCATGAAATTACTCAAAATTATATAAAGTTTTCGGTATATACTGCTTTTTCACAAAAATTTACTAACTGGCTCTTACATTAATCTATTCATTTAATAACTATTTATTGAGTGTCTATATACAAACCACTATGTCAATGTTATCCAAGGAAGACTCAAAGTTGTCTGCTTCAATCATTTTTCATTGGCTTTCAGGAACATAAAGTAGAGGAAGTAAGACAAATTTGGAGAGTTATAGCCAAAGGAATAATAATTTCTGCCTAAATAAGTATTGAAGACTCCAAGAAAATAAACATTCTCTTAATTGTGTCTTAAGAGATGATCATCATTTTAAAAGGATACTCTAGGTTCAGGAGTAAAACCACAAAATAAAGCTAAGAGGTGAAAAATGTTCAAGAGTACAGTATGCAGTCCAACCTGAGTGGAACACAGTATATATGTACAGAAACACTGGCATACAACTAACACTAGATCAGCAAAAGCATGAATTGGCAACCTAGATATTAATTATTCAGTAGGCAATTATCGTCAAAGAGGTTTGGGAAGATAATAGTAAAAGGAACAAATGGAGCTACAGAAACAGCAATATACACGAAAAAGTAAGGAAGGATTGCTGGGGGGCTACTGCAAAGTCCAAATGAGAAGAATATTACCTTTTGCTGTAATAAACAATCCTGGGAATAACAAGAGAAATAAGTAGGATTAGGAAGGTACATGGGTAGAAGCAAAATCATAAGGATGTCTTTATATGATAGGAAGTCTTTCCATAGGTACTGGAGTGATGATGCTGTGCACAACTCCTCAGTTGCACCAGCAATAAAAAAAAAATAACTCCTTGTAAGTAAGATGTCAAGCCCTGGTGACTTTTTTTCTTCCTTACTGTTCAGGATCAAGATGACTTATTCAGCTTATCACCAAGAGCTGTCCAAAGGCTATATACATAGTCTTCAGATATGTCCTCTGTTCCCTGTGAGTTCTCACCACTGGTCACTAAAATTTTCTTGGGGATGGTGCAACCCTGTTGAATTCTCCTAGGGCTTTCTGGTGCTCCCTTGCAACAAAGAGTTCCTAGGATGGACCACCTGTGCCCTGGTGCTTGAATCTATGGTCTCAGACTTCATGACACACCATCTAGGAGGAATATCCAAACCATAAGAATCTTTAAAAATACTGATGCTTTAAATTGGTCCATCAAGATTATTTCTGCACACCACTACAGACTTCTATTGTCTCACCTGAGAATCTTTGCTAAATTATTCATACAGCCCTATAATTGCTAAAATCTAATATGCTAAGATATTTTAGATAGCCACATTGGCCAGAATTTTTCATTTTTTAGGCTTCTTGACTGTTTCATGCCTCAAAACTTGTAATACAATAATATAATGATAATAACAACAACATCTACCAATTATTGGGTGTTTATTATGTAAAATGCATGTGCTCAAAATTTTGCAAACATTCCTTAATTTACTCTTACAATACCTTATATGGAATATATACATATATTTATATATATATATTTTTTATTTTTTATTTGTGTCTTTTTTGCGGTACGCGGGCCTCTCACTGTTGTGGCATCTCCCATTGTGGAGCACAGGCTCCAGATGCGCAGGCTCAGCGGCCATGGCTCACGGGCCTAGCCGCTCCGTGGCATGTGGGATCTTCCCAGACCGGGGCACGAACCCGTGTCCCCTGCATCAGCAGGCGGACTCTCAACCACTGCACCACCAGGGAAGACCAAAGAATATATTTTAAACTTTATTTATTTATTTATTTTTACATGAGGAAACCAAGGCCCAGAGAGGGTAAATAATTCACCTAAGTGATTATTTAGCCAGTACCATACAGAGTCTGCTTAAAAGTCCCTGGTTTTAGACAACTTACTGTACGACTTCCTATCATATATATGGGCTCATCAGCAAAACAGAATCATGAGATAAAAAAAAAAAATGCAGTGGATGGAACACAGCTTCTTAAGCCTCAAGGTCTGGGTTTGAATCCTGGCTCCAGCGCCTACTAGGTGGGTGATCATGGACAAGGTATGTACCTTCATTTATAAATAGCAATAATAAGGTAACTACCTCATAAAGTTGCCATGACGATTAAGTGACTAGTACAGTATACTCAAAGGGACTACAGCAGGATTTGGCAAATAGCAAGTGCTAGGGAAGTGTTTATTGTTTTTGTTGTTGTTGCTGTTTATCATTATCATTATTATCATTCTTTGACTCCAAAGTAAGACTACTACCTTTGAAATCAATCCTTTAAATGTGACATATTACCATTTACTAGTTTCTTTCATCAATATTGATGTTTTGACTTTTGAAAGATGTAGTCTAGTAACATCATGGAGAAAATGATCTCCTAAGCTTTAACTCCAGTTAACTTTAGAATAAGCATCTAAGAGTTAACAAGTCAGGCTGCATGTTGGAATTAACTAGGAAGCTTTTAAAAACTGTGTGCGGCCTGCCCTAGACTTATGACACTAGAATCTCTAGGGGAATTGTATAAAGCTCCCCTGCTAATTCTGATGTAGCTGGTCCACAGATGAGCATTTCAGAACCACAGCAGTACATAATTGGCATAAAGAAAACCAATCCAGAGAGATTAAAATCTCCATCTCTTCCCTAAATATGTTCCTGAGATCAAGTTCTATCAAAAGGCTAGAAATATAAACCTCTGTGCTTTGGGACCCTCGTGAAGGGAAATCCATTATATTTTCAATATTTCTTACTGCCTAATGCAAATGAAACTTTTGGCACTCAGTATGACAACAATCACCTACATGTGTACAAAGAGTTTTGACTTCTCAAGTATGCAGCCGTGAACGTTGATAAAATCCAAATGTTATTACAAGCAAACTGTCCTAAAACAGAGAACAGTTGCTTCAAAATAAAGGGATGCGTTCCCATAGTTTCAAGTGCGCTGAAATGAGCACTACTATGGCTCACACATAACAATAGTGGCTGCAAAAGTTTTTGCTCTCTTGGGTAAGCTGGGAAATTGTTTTCTTTTCTTTCCTCTTTAGGTTTAACCTAAATAGTAAACACATTCATCTATTCTAGTTTAGAATATGACACTGTGTGAAAGTCAGAAACTGCACAGAATGTCACAGACCCTGCTGGAAGAGCAGAATTCAGCAATTCACTTCTGAAGAGGCAGAAACTCTTTAACATATCACAACATACATTATTACCCAAACTATTACTAATTAGTATAAAGGCTAACTCAAAGGTGTACCTTCAACAGTTAGCATAATGATTAGGGACCTAGATAACTGAGTTCCCTGAAAGAGAACTTACTCTTCCTTATCAAGCTCAGTAAGTCTGTGGTACATATTTCTCATTTAATTTACACCATCTGGGGAGACCTTCAAGATGATGGAGGAGTAAGATGAGGAGATCACCTTCCTCCCCCAAAATACATCAGAAATACATCTACATGTGGAACAACTCCTACAGAACACCTACTGAACGCTGGCAGAAGACCTCAGACTTCCCAAAAGATACATATATTTTTTTCCCTTTTTCTCTTTTTCGGAGTGTGTATATGTATGCTTCTTTTCGATTTTGTCTGTACAGCTTTGCTTTCACCATTTGTCCTATGGTTCTGTCCGTCTGTTTTTGTTTGTTTTTTGGATAGTTTTTAGCTCTTGTTATTATTGCTGGATTTGTTTTTTGGTTTGAGTGCTCTCTCTTTTTATTTTTATTACTTTTTAATTTTTAATAATTTTAATTCTTTATTTTAATACCTTTATTTTATTTTACTTTTTTCTTTCTTACTTTCTTTCTTTTTATCTCTCTTTTCTTCTGAGCTGTGTGGCTGACAGGGTCTTGGTGCTCGGGGCAGGTATCAGGTCTGTGCATCTGAGGTGGGAGAGCTGAGTTCAGAACATTGGTCCACCAGAGACCTCCCTGCTCCACATAATATCAAACGGTGAAAGCGCTCCCAAAGATCACCATCTCAACGCTATGACCCAGCTCCACTCAACGAACAGCAACCTATGCCAAAGAACAAGCAAGACAGGAACACAACCTGACACATTAGCGGAGAGGCTG